>NW_022589754.1:8361155-8491118 GCF_004348235.1 Phoca vitulina | reverse complement strand
GCTCCTCCTCCTAGTCATTCTGTTGATGGGTGTTTGAGGGAATGTATAGAGTCCAAATTATTGAGGAGAACCCAAGCAAGATGCACCTGTTTTCTTGGGACCTTAGGGTTGCTGACCTCTTGTTTTCCCAGCCTGTCTTCTGGGGGAGGGGCCTGCCACGCTGTTACTCAGGCAACCCTGTTTGGGCGGAGTTGCCCTGCGCCCCTGTGGCGGGGGATGGGCTCAGTGGGAATCAGTCTTTGGGGCTTTTGTTCTCTGGTGCCTTTCCCTGGCGGTTTTCTGTGTCTCTTCCGCAAGTCAGAGCAGAAGAGACCGTTTCCAACCCTCTGCCTCAGAGCAGAGAGATTGCAGTCTGTTCTTCAGTGAGCTCTCCAGGCCACACTGTCTCCGTTTCTGTCCGTGCTGCTATGAACTGCAGCGTCCTGGGTTGTGCGCCCCTCCGCAGCGCTCCCAGACCTGCCTCCAGGTTGGGGCACGTCTCTGCCCTTTGTGCTTCTAAAACCGCCAGCCGCTCCCCGTTCGCGTGGGCGAGACTCCGCCGCTTGGGGTTTCCACCCCGGGGGTTGCAGTTCACCGGTGCGACCCCGGCGCACCGGGTTTCTGTCTCGGAGGCTGCAGTTCGCGTGCACGCGACCGTCGCTCCGGTTTCTGTCTGGGGGGCTGCGGTTCACGTGCGTGCGACCCCGCGGGTCTGGTTTTCCACCCCAGGGGCTGCCCTAAAGTCCTTTCCCGACGCTACCGGTCTGCGAGTCTGTGTCCCGTCCGCAGCGCGTGAGGCTGTCACTCACCGGCGGTGTAGGATCCCCACGGCCAGGCACCCTCCCGCTGCCGTTTATCCTCCGATATCTGCCCGCAGAATCACGGCTCTCCGCTTCGTACCTCAAAACCAACCGCCTGCGATATTCTGTTTGTAGAGATCCAGATCTTCTTACATCTCAGGCTGGTTTCATGGGTGCTCAGAGTGGTCTGGTAGATATCCAGCTCAATTCCAGGGACCAGTTGAAATAGGGTGCCCTACTCCTCCTCCATCTTTCCCCGACTTCCATGCCTCCTTCTTTCTCCTACATTCATTATTACATCCCCCGGGGATGGGGGTGGAACTTTTAATAATGACCAGGGCTGATTACAGATTTTTGTTGCTGTGTGCAGGAAGCTTCTGTATCTAACGATGAACCCAGTGTTATAAAAATACTCCTCTTTCTATGAAACCATTATATTTTTCCTATTTTCTCTTCTAAACTGTTTGTTATTAAGTTCAAAGGGGAAATAATTTGGAAGTTCATATCCAAGGATTTAGTTTGCTAGGAAGAAGAGTTAGCACATTAAAAATATCAAATATATCTGTCTGGAATGGCTTAGGGATGGTTTTCCTTGAAGGAACGATGGGTTAGAAGACCTCGGACCCTTCTCCCTAAAATCTCATAATGTCAGTTATTGTTTATACCACTAATTTGACATATATTATATACCTTCAGAAATCAACTCTTCTGTAGTTTGTATTGTTAACTTTTCATGAGTATATCCTTCTTCCCTTCAATTAAACTATATCAGAAAAATCTAACAAAGTATAACAAATCTCCAGGAAATGAACAGAGAAGGGCTTTTGTGAAATGGTAGCAACATGAACACTCCCCCCGCCCCCTGCCAAGTTTGTATTCCCCTATGGCAATTTTCATCCTTGTCTGCAGGGACCACACAGGTTGGCCACTTTTCATTTATCTGTGGCCTAAGTACCAAAAAATAAATACCTTCCAGTTTATTCTTAGCAAGTATAAACACACCAGACATTTCTAAGGGAACTCTGCTGAAAAAAAAGGAAATAAAAAGGAAAATAAAGGAAATTAAAAAATATAAAATGTAGACAAGTTTTAAAAGTAGGAATATGAGGGTGCCTGGGTGGCTCAGTTGGTTAAGCGGCTGCCTTCAGCTCAGGTCATGATCCCAGGGTCCTGAGATCGAGTCCCGCATTGGGCTCCCTGCTCAGCAGAGAGCCTGCTTCTCCCTCTCCCTCTGCTTGCTGTTCCCCCGCTTGTGCTCTCTCTCTCTCGCTCTCTGATAAATAAATAAAATCTTTAAAAAAAAATAAATAAAAGTAGGAATATGAGTCTGCAGCTATAATATTGCTGTTTGAGTCCACTCTGTTTTCAGATAATTTTTTAGATCTTCTCCAATTTCTTTTCCCTTTCTGAATTCCCCTCCTTCTCCCAGTAAAGAATTGATATATGTAACTTACTACTAGCAGTCTGGGTGAAGTATGGGCTGCAGGTGGGGAACTAGTCAAACTGAGTTGGCTTTTATATTTTTTTACTCAGTCAGTAAGCTTTTTTTTTTTAGCTTGTCCTAGGTCTTTGTAATCATTAATAAAGGTATACTGACTGAATATCGAATGAAAAAAATCTCTGAGCCTAAAATTAAATGATTTCACTCATCTATGGAGAAAATTAACTTTGCTCTGTCACAATTTTATGTTTAAACAAAGCTTATATTTTTTCCTAGTGTGGAAAGAGAAAGAAAGCTTGTGAATTTCTAAGACCCACCTATGAGAAGTGTAATATTACTAGGCTAATGTACTAGTTATCCATATCCATGGTAGCTGTACAATTATAGTTTAGTTCACTGTACATGCACAAGTGATTACATGTCATGTTGTCTGAGCAGCAGTGTTTCCTCAAATTTGAGATTCTGAGGTATCTTCTATTATTTATTTATTTAGAAATTCTGAGCTTTGCATATAGCAAGCACTCAATACTTTCACTCTTTGCCTTTTTTTCCCCCCAATTTCCTAGAGGACTCTTGTCTCTGACAGCAGCTTCTGCCAAAATTGGATTCTACCATTCTTATCTGGGTGATTGGGTGGGTAGACATCAGGCAAAAAAGTAAAAGTGTGGATATATGATTTTTGATTTTAATTATTTAACCAGGAGTTACTTAGATCTTTTATTTGGGTCACCTTAAGTCCATGAGTGTGTGTGTGTGTATACTTTCCTTCAGCCTTTAGCCTCCATTGAACCTATAACCTGGTCAAGCTCCAGTGAATGAGGGAAATAAGAGATCCAGAGATAATCTGATAATACAAGGTCCCTAATGTTGCTGCATTAGAACTACCTATGAACAAGAATGACTTATACATTTTGTGGTCTGGGTAGAGCTGGTGATCTACCTACCCAGTCTGGTGTTTTCTATTAAATGAAGATAGTAATAGTGCTTCTTCTTTTATTTCTAGTCAAACAAATAGCCATTCCTGTTCCTCTCAATCCAGTTTAGTACGTTTCTCCATTGAAGTCCTTCAGTCTTTTGTTTGTACTTTTCTGGATAATTTTCATTTATTGTTTTGTGTCATAGTCATCTCTCTGGGTTTTCACTGTAAATGTCTTCATTATTCCCACCCCAGTTCCACTAGACTTAAAGAGCAATAACCAAGTCTTATTCTTTCTGTATTTCATGCTTTACACAGTTCAGTGTTATTTAAATATTGGTTGATTTGAAATAATCAATTTTCTATATACTTTCAGTAATGTCTTATCAAAATCAGAGGGAATCCTTGCATGGAGAAAGACAATGAACATGGTGGAAAGTTTGTAGGACTGATAGGCACAAGACCTGGATCATACTTCAGGCTACGGTGGATGATTAATTGTGCGATCTTGAGTAAATTACTTCCTCCTTGTGATCTCTTCATTTATCTACAATTCAATAGGTTTATATTATATATCTCTGAATTTCCTTTCAGTTTGCCATTCTGTAAATCTATGAAGGGCAGGGTATCATGTTCCTTGGTTTAGTTTAATCTTAGAAAAAAAAAGCATGTAGGATGAGAGATCTATGGCTTTAGTGAAGAGGAACATGGACAAAAGCTTGGTTTTTTAATAGTGTTTTTAATAATGCAAATAATGTTTGCAAGCTTGATTTAAGACTAGTAGGTGTTCCCTGTGTTTTAGGTGAACATCTGAGAGAAATATTCAATTCCTCTTTGATTACATTAGCTCTTCTCAGGATACAAATTTGGTCAGACCCTCTAAAGGCAACATAGAAGTTCTAGCTTTGACAGTGGTTTCTAAACTAAGTGCTAATCTTATGATGTAAAGTCGTCCCACTTTCTAGGGCATCTTTTTCACTGGCCTTACCCCTTTTGTTATACAATAACAAGTTACAATATCTCTTGTTCTGGCAGTATTATCACCATTCTTTAGATCTTCTAACAGAGAAACTTCTGAAGTCATCTTTGTCTTTTCCTTTTTGTCATCTTTTGTATGAGATTCACATCATGCTTGATCATATGGTGTTAGGGTTCCAGGACCAACAATACATCCATCCATATCTTGGCTAATACATGAAATCTATCCTACAGAGAATCTAACAAGCCTTAATTTCTGTTAAAATGACTTTATCTGATAATAAGTTTTTTTTAAAGATTTTATTTATTTATTTGTCAGAGAGAGAGAGAGAGAAAGAGAGAGTGTACAAGCAGGGGGAATGGCAGGCAGAGGGAGAGGGAGAAGCACACTCTCCTGCTGAGCAGGGAGCCTGATGTGGGGTTTGATCCCAGGACCCTGGGAACATGATCTGAGCCAAAGGCAGATGCTTAACTGACTGAGCCACCCAGGTGTCCCTATCTGATACTAAGTTTTACTCTTTTTTCCCTTCATTCCTTTTGATTACTGCTACTACTTCACTTCTGGCTCTCATTACCCCATACATAGATGACATTATTACCTACTTTTTACATGCACCTTGTATTTTAGCCATGCTGAACTGTTTGTAATTCCTGGAGATGTTTCTCATACCCCATTAATTTCAGGCTCTTTTGTCTCAAAATCATCTTACACACTACTGCCACACTGGTCATTCTTTTTTTTTTTAATTTTTAAATTATTTTTCACACTGGTCATTCTTTAACCTTCAGTTGCACTTGTCTTTTGGTTGCTCAAGATCCTACAATGGCTATAATAAAATCCCAACCCTATATTTCAGGCAACCTCGTCCACAATATAACCTTAGTCTCCTATCCAACCTTCTGTCTTACAGAGAAAGGTAACAATGACAGAAGCTAAAGGAATATTACTAGTTGGTGAAAGAAAACATCCACTAGTAAACACTAAGGAGAGCCCTGAAATAATCTGTGGCATCTTTTTGGATGTACAGTTTTCTCAAACTAAGATATGCTGTAGAATGAAAGTGACAGCTTAATTATTGGAATAGTGACTTTTGGCAAAACTTGAGTTAGGGACAAGGTTACCCTGACATGCTGGTTTAAGATTCTGATTGTTTTGACAGGCATATTCCTTGAGTGTAGTATAGAGACCACCAAAGTAAGCCAATATCCTTGCTCTTCAGATCAGTGACTTTTTTCTCCCTGGGATTATGCCTTATAGTACCAAAGTTTAAGTTGTTTTTATTGTTATCTTGTCATCGTTTATAAGTATCCGTGGTTTTTATCCAAATCCTTTCCCCCAGGCCCACCTCCAGCCCCACCCTACTTGAACCATCTTTTGAGGAATAAAATATCTATTTTGACCTTGTTATTTATCCAATCTAAGCAAATCATAAACATTTTTTTCCTTGTAAGTAATATCTTGGGAAGTAGTCAAGTATACTTGATGTCTCTAATAACCCTAATTAGGGGAGATGCCAGGCCCAACTTTGATCAAGAGAATGACAGGTGGGAGTTTGTTTGTAGTCTGGTGTTTGGACTTTAAGATGATCTTAGGAGATGACCTTAATTCTGAAATTTGGCTCCCAAAACACTGTGAGAAAATTTTTGAAAACACACAAACAAGAATAGCTGTATTAATCTAAATTTGGGGACTTTACACTACTGATTGCATTTTGTTGGAATAAAGCAAATTATAAATCTTTTTACTTGGGAAAAAGATTCATTTATTTGGGTTATTAAGTGCCCAAGGAACCAGAATAGCCTGCATTAGGAGAGAGATATACATTCTATAAGGAACAAGAAGAAAATGTGGAAATTTACACTGAGCCTACTTTGTTTTCCAAAATATAGGGAGAGAGTGAAATAATTCAAAATTAGAGGAAAAGGAACATGGTTGATTTTAAGATAAGTTGGTTTTAAAAAAATGTATGTTTTTGAGAAAGGTAGGTAGGTTATGGTGTTGGGGGTAGCAGTAAATTTCTTCAGTTTATATCATGGATAAGCAAGAGGACTACAGTTGTTTAAAATACCCAAAACTCCACCGTGAGGTTATAAATTCACTTTATTTTAAAGTTTAGAATTTGAGGGGTGCCTGGGTGGCTCAGTAGGTTAAGCATCTGCCTTCAGCTCAAGTCATGATTCCAGAGTCCTGGGATCAAGCCCTGCATCGGGCTCCTTGCTCAGCGGGGAGTCTGCTTCTCTCTCTCCCTCTGCCTGCCACTCCCCCTGCTCATGCTCTCTCTCTCTCTGTCAAATAAATAAATAAAATCTAAAAATAAAAGTTTAGAATTTGAAAAAATGTCCAAATAGAAAATATTTAGATTTAAGAACAATCTTAAGGAAGAATGTGGTCATTGATTTTAAATGTTTCCAAAAGACGAAAGAGAATGAAGTTCATAAAATGGTGATTGGATTTGGTAATTAGGAGGCCAGTGGTGACATTACAGAATACATTTCCAATAAAATATTGAATTTAGAACAAAAATACAAGGGTTAAAACATTTAATCGGACTTTTTGGTCTCATTTAGATAATCATCATCAATAAAAAGAGAAAAAGGATGAAAGAAGATATATTAGTTTTCTATTGTTGTATAACAAATTATCATAAACTTAAAACAGCACTCACTTATTTTCTCTTAGTTACCATGGTTCAGGAGTTCAGGTATGAGTTATCTGGGTCCTCTGCTTAGGGTCTCACACAGCTGCAATCAAGTCAGCCAGGACTCTGACCTCACTGGAGGCTAGGGATCCTTTTCCAAGATCACTGGTTGTTGGCGGAATTCATTCCTTGTTATGATTGAGGCCCTGTTTTCTTGCTGACTGTTGGCCAGGAACCACTCTCAGCTCCTAGAGGTTACCCTCAGGCCCATGACACATAAGCCCCTTCTCTCACAACATGGTTATTTGATTTGCTTGCTTCCAGGATATCAGGAGAGTGATTTCTCTCTTCAGATCTTTCTGAATTCTTTCCATGAACTTTAGGTCTTTTGTGGGGGTGGGGGGGGCTGGTCTTCTTTTAAAGGGCTCACCTGATTAAGTAGTGCCACCCAGGATAACTTCTTGTTTCGTTAACTGAAAACCAACTGATTGGTACACTAACACATGAATTAAATTCTCTCATATTCATAGTCCCATCCACACTCAAAGGGAGTTGATTATATAGGGCTTGTTCACAAGGGAGAAAGAATCCTGGAGCCATCTTTAAATTCCACCTACCAAAGACGAAATGTCTAGGAGGGGTTTTCTAGGGAGGAAAGTGTGGTCCAAAGGCAAGCTAGAAAAATCTGCAAAAGAGTGGCAGCCTTAGAAGTGTGGATTTATACATAGAAATGCAAGGATGATTGGTTGAAGTTCTTTAAGTGGGTGTTCATTTCATCTCAGACATTTTTTTCCTGGCAAGGTGGGAGTGAAACAGTTGTAGTCTGTATATAAATGCTCTAACAGAAAAGATGATCGGAAATCTTGCCTCGAGTCCAGGTGAAGTCTCCTGGCTAACTTATAGGAAAAGCTAGGAATGCAACTGAAGGTTTCCAGATAAAGGCAAGATTTTTCAGTATGGAAAGAAGCTCTTTTAAAAAGGCACAAAATGCCATTAAAGAAGTACTCAATGGGGAAATAGATCATCCAGTTGCTCAATAATGGGTAGCCTTTAGTGTGGAGGAACAGACTATACCTTATTTCCATAAATGTTACAGAACAGTAATGCAGTTACATTCTTCTCAGGAATATATACATTTTTGAGACTTCGGCAAGTACATCCCCAGGTATCTACTCTTAGTGAATAAAGTGGATTGGAAGTGGTCTATGACTATGTAAGTAAATGGTAGATGAAAAGTTAACTAAATTTAATTTAATTGAGCAAAACTCTTCTGGTTTTAATTATTTGATTAATGAAAAAATGAAATGTCTGCTGCATCATGTCTAAATTACCTCAAACTATTAGATATTCAGCTAAGCTTACTGAGGTTAAACAGAAATTTTTGAAGGATAGGGCTAGAAACTGAATCTCTAAGTTTAACTTCTATATAAATATTGGTATTTTATATATATATATATATATATATATATATATATATATATGAGAGATTGGTAAAAATACAAGATCAGTTTTAGTAAATACTGAAAGAAGAGCAGGAAGATAGCAGCAGAGTAGGAGGGCCCTAGGCTTGCCTTGTCCCACAAACACAACTAGATAGCTCTCAAATCATCCTAAATACTCCAGAAATTGACCTGAAGGACAGAAAAAACCCACAAAAAAAGGGAGAGGAAACACCATATTGAAGAAGGCAGGAAGTGCTGAGACGTGGCTTAGGGAAGAAACAGATTGCAGGTGTTGTGGAGGAGAAGGAGCCATGGTGCTTGGATAAGGGCAAGAGAGAGATGAGCACACAAGGAAATGCACAAGGAAAATGTTTTCCCAAAGTCATTGGTGTGGAAAACAAGAGGAGCTGATTTTCATGAGTCCTTACAACCAGTAGGGCTTAAAGCCTAGAATTTAAAAGTTTACCAGGCTTGGCTGGGATAGAGCCCTGAAGGCACTGCACTGCTCCTGCAGAGAAGACAGGCAAACAACCTGGGGGTGGGGGTGGGCAGACAGGGTGGGAACAGCTATCTAAAGAGCGCAAAGAGCACCTGGGTGCTTGGGTGGCTCAGATGGTTGAGCATCTGTCTTCAGCTCAGGTCATGGTCTCCAGGTCCTGGGATCGAGCCCCACATAGGGATCCCAGCTCAGTGGGGAGCCCGATTCTCCCTTTCCCCCTGCCTCTCCCTCTGCTTGTGTGCTCTCTGTCCCCCACTCAAATGAATAAATACAAGCTTTAAAAAAAATAGAGTGCAAAGATCACTTGGGGCACACAGTGGGGAGATTATTTGCTTTTCTCAGAGCACATCACTGAGAGGCAGCATTCATGGAGATCGGTACCGACACTGGCTGCCTAAATTGCTTACACCAAGCCCTACTCCCCTACACTCTGGTGGAACTGCCCTTCTTGGTCATGCTTTCCTCAGTCCCAGTGGGGCAGACCCCTCCACTAGAAGACCGGCACAAATCCCTGCCCACACCATTTTCCAGACCAGAGAGTTTTGCAAGGCTTCAGTTCCAGTAGAGGTGGTGACAAGTCTCATTTCACAAGCAGACCAGAGCACACCTAGCTAAAAATTTCCACAAAGGCCAGGGACCAAACCCTGCCCACAGCAGTCAAGGAAATCCTCTGCAGATGACAGGCTTGAAGGATAGAGAAGCCAGAACAGAACAGCAGAGAACATGAAACACACACTGGAGGCACATCCTGAAGCACCAGGCCCTGGGGACTACCTGATCTCTTCTTCATAAGGCCATTATTTTCAGGAGCAGGATATATAACTGGTTTTTCTAACATAGAGAAGAAAGCAGAGACTGAGACAAAATGTGAAGACAGAGAAATTTGTCCCAAAAGAAAGAACAAGATAAGGCCACTGCCAGAGATCTAAGTGAAACAAATATAAGTAACATGTCTGATAAAGAACTTAAAAAAAATGATCATAAGGATAGTCATTGGGCTTGAGAAAAGAATAGAAGACATCAGGGAGACCTTTACCATAGAGATAAAAGAGTTAAAAAAGAATCAGAGAGATGAAGAGTGCAACAAATGAGATTAAAAGCAAGCTTCATGGAATGAACAGCAGGCTAGAAGAGGCAGAGAAACAAATTAATGACCTAGACAAAGTAATGAAAAGCAATAAAACTGAACAAAAAGGAGAAAGAAGAATTATGCAAAATGAAAATAAGCCTAGGGAACTCAGTGACTCCATCAAATGTAATAACATTTGTGTTATGAGTCCCAGAAGAAGAAAGAGAAAAGGGGGCAGAAAATTTATTTGAAGAAATAACAACTGAAAAACTTTCCTAATCTGGGGAAAGAAAGAGACATCCAGATCCAAGAGACACAGAGAACTCCCATCAGAATCAACAAAGTAAGTTAACACCAAGACATATTGTAATTAAATTTGAAAAGTGATAAAGAAAAAATCTTAAAAGCAGCAAGACAAAAGAATTCCTTAACTTATAAGGAAAGACCCATAAGGCTAGCTGGAGATCTATCAACAGAAACTTGGCAATCCAGAAGAAGGTGGCATGATATATTCAAAGTGCTGAATGGGAAAAATCTGCAGCCAAGAATTCTCTATCCATCAAGGCTATCATTCAGAATAGAAGGAGAAATAGTTTCCCAGACAAACAAAACCTAAAGAAGTTTGTGACCACTAAACCAGCCCAACAAGAAATACTAAAGGGGGCTCTTTGGTGGAAAGGAGAGACCAGAAATGACAATATAAAGGCAGGAAACACAAAAGCAGTAAAAATGAACATTTCTGTAAAAATCAGTCAAGGAACTCACACACAAAAAGGATATAAAATATAAAAATACACACCAAAAATGTGATGAGGAGAGGAAAAAGGAATGGGTTCAAACTTGAATGACCATCAACCTAATATGGACTGCTATGTGCAAAAGAGGTTATATACACATATAATGGTAACCATATATCAAAAACCACTAATAAATATGCAAAGAATAAAGAGAAAGAAATCCAAATATATCACCAAAGAAAATCAGGAAACATGAAAGAGAGAAAGACAAGAAATGATCAGAGAAAATCTCTAGAAACAAGCACAAAAAAGTAATAAAATGGCAATAAATACCTATCAATAATTACTTCAATGTAAATAGACTAAACATGCCAATCAAAAGAGATAGGGTGTCAGAATGGATAAAAAACAAGACCCAAGTATATGTTGCCAACAAAAGACTCATTTTAGACCTAAAGACACTTGCAGATTGAAAGTGAGGGAATGGAGAAATTATCATGTAAATGGATGTCAAAAGAAAGCAGGAGTAGCAATATTTATATTGGACAAAATAGACTTCAAAACAAAGACTGTAACAAGACACAATGAAGGGCACTATATAATAATCAAGGGGACAATCCAACAAGAAGATAAAACAATTGTAAATACTTATGCACCCAGTATGGGAGCACCCAAACATATAAAACAATTAATAACAAACACAAAGGAACTCATTGATAATAACATAATAATAGTATTGGACCCTAACACCCCATTTACATCAATGGACAGGTCATCTAACCAGAAAATCAACAAGAAAACAATGGCTTTAAATGACACATTGGACCTGATGGACTTAATAGATATATTCAGAACATTCCATCCTAAAAGTGCAGAATACACATTCTTTTCAAGTACACACAGAACATTCCCCACAATACATCACATATTAGGTCAAAACACAAGCCTCAACAAATTCAAAAATATCAAACTCATACCATACATCTCTTCTGACAAGAATGCTGTAAAACTAGAAGTCAACCACAAGAAAAAGTGTGGAAAGACCACAAATACATGTAGGTTAAACAACATGTTACTAAATGATGAATGGATAAACCAGGAAATCAAAGAAGAAATTAAAAGTACACGGAAACAAATGAAAATGAAAGCACAATGATCCAAAACTTTTTGGATGCAGCAAAAGCATTTCTAAGCAGGAAGTTTGTAGCAATATAGGCCTACCTACAGAAGCAAGAAAAATCTCAAATAAACAACCTAACCTTACACCTAAAGCAGCTAGAAAAAAGAACAACACACAAAGCCTAAAACAGCAGAAGGAAGGAAATAATAAAGACTAAAGCAGAGGGCGCCTGGGTGGCTCAGTTGGTTAAGCGACTGCCTTCGGCTCAGGTCATGATCCTGGAGACCCTGGATCGAGTCCCGCATCGGGCTCCCTGCTCGGCAGGGAGCCTGCTTCTCCCTCTGACCCTCCCCCCTCTCATGTGCTCTCTCTCTCTCATTCTCTCTGTCTCAAATAAATAAATAAAATCTTTAAAAAAAAAAAAAAAGACTAAAGCAGAAATAAATGATACGGAAACTAAAGGAACAATAGAACAGATCAGTGAAACCAGGAGCTGGTTCTTTGAAACAATTAATAAAATTGATAAACGTCTACCCAGACTTATCAAGAAAAAAAGAGAAAGGACTCAAATAAAATCAGAATAGGAGGAGAAATAACAACCAACACCACAGAAATACAATCAGAATATTATGAAAACTATATGCCAACAAATGGGATAAACTGGAAGAAATGAACAAATTCCTAGAATCATAAAAACCACCAAAACTGACACAGAAAAAATAGAAAAACTTAGAGACTGAAAATCAGCAAAGAAATTGAATCAGTAATCAACTCCCAAGAAACAAAATTCTAGGAGAAGATGGCTTCACAGGGGAATTCTACCAAACATGAAAAGAAGAGTGAATACCTATTCTTCTCAAACTATTCCAAAAAATGGAGAATAAAAGAAAACTTCCAAATTCATTCTATGAGGCCAGCATTACCCTGATACCAAAACCAGATAAAGACACCACTTAAAAGAGAACTAAATGATGAGAACTAAATGAACTAAATGAATAGAACTAAAATGATGAACGTAGACACAAAAATCCTCAATAAAATATCAGCAAACTAAATCCAATAATACATTTAAAAAATCATTCATCATGATCAAGTGGGATATATTTCTGGGTTGTAAGGGTGGTTTAATATTTGCACATCTATCAACATGATACATCACATTAAGAACATACCTCAGTATAATAAAAACCATATATGAAAAACCCTCAGCTAATATCATCTTCAATGGGGAACAACTGAGAACTTTCCCTCTAAGGTTAGGAACAAGACAGAGATGTCCCCTTTCACCACTTTAATTCGACATAGTAATGGAAGTCCTAGCCACAGCAATCAGAAAACAAAAAGAAATAAAAGGCATTGCAATTGGCAAGGAAGAAGTAAAACTTTCACTATTTGCAGATGACATGATACTCGATATGGAAAATTTGAAAGACTCAACAAAAAACTGCTAGACCTCATAAATGAATTCAGTAAAGTCACAGGATACAAAATCAATGTACAGAAATCTGTTTCATTTCTATACAGCAATAATGAAACAGCTAAAAGAGAAATTAAGGAATCAATTTCATTTACGATTGCACCAAAAACTGTAAGATACCTAAGAATAAACCTAACCAAAGAGGTGAAAGATCTGTACTCTGAAAACTGCAAAACACTGATGAAAGAAATTGAAGATGACACAAAGAAATGGAAGACATTTCATGCTCATGGATTGGAAAAGAAATACTGTTAAAATGTTTATACTACTCAAAGCAATCTACACATTTAATGTAATTCTTATCAAAATACCAACAGCATTTCTGGGGTGCCTGGGTGGCTCAGTTACTTAAGCATCTGACTCTTGATTTAGGCTCTGGTCATGATCTCAGGGTTGTGGGATCGAGCCTGGCACTGGGCTCCACACGCAGTGGGGAGTCTGCTTGAGATTCTCTCCCTCTCCCTCTCCCCCTGATCATGCTCTCTAAAATAAATAAATCTTTAAAAAATGCCAGTAGCATTTTTTATAGAACTAGAACAAACACTCCCACAATCTGTATGGAACCACAAAAGACCCCAAATAGCGAAAGCAACCTTGAAAAAGAAAAGCAAAGCCAGAGGCATGACAATTCCAGACTTCAAGTTATATTACAAAGCTGTAGCAATCAAAATAGTATGGTACTGGCACAAAAATAGACAAATAGGTCAATAGAACAGAATGGAAAACCCAGAAGTAAACCCACAATTATATGGTCAATTAATCTTGGAGAAAGCAGCAAAAAATATCCAATGGGAAAAAGACAGTCTCTTCAACAAATGGTGTTGGGAAAAATGGACAGGAATATACAAAAGAATGCAACTGGACCACTTTCTTACACCATACACACAAATAAATTCAAAATGGATGAAAGGCCCAACTGTGAGATCTGAAATCATAAAAATCTTAGAAGGTAACAGAAGCAGTAACTTCTTTCACATTGACCATAATACCTTCTTTCTAGATATGTCTCCTCAGGCAAGGGAAGCAAAATCACAAATAAACTATTGGGACTACATCAAAATAAAAATCTTTACAGCAAAGGATATAATCAACAAAACTAAAAGGCAATGTGTGGAATGGGAGAAGATATTTGCAAATGACATATCTGATAATAAAACTCAACACCTCCAAAATGAATAATCCAATTCACAAGTGGGCAGAAGATATGAATAGACGTTTTTCCAAAGAAGACATACACATGGCCAACAGGTACATGAAAAGATGCTCAACATCACTTATCAACAGGGAAATGCAAATCAAAATTCCATTACAATGAAATATCACTTCACACCTATCAGAATGGCTAAAATCAAGAACACAAGAAACAACAAATGTTGGTGAGGATGTGGAGAATGGGGAACCCTCTTGTTCTGTCAGTGGAAATGCAAACTATTTTAGGCACTGTGGAGAACAGTGAGGAGGTTCCTCAAAAAGTGAAAAATAGAAATACTCTATGATCCAGTAATCTCACTAAAAGGTATTTGCCCAAGGGATGCAAAAATACTAATTCAAAGGGAAACATGCCCCTTGATGTTTATAGCAGCATTATATACAAGAGCCAAATTATGTAAACAAAAAAATTTATGGAAACCGCCCAAGTGTCTATTGATCAATGAATGGATAAGAAAGATGTGGTATATATATTCAATGGAATATTATTCAGCCATAAAAAATGAAATCTTGCCATTTGCAAGTACATGATGGAGTTAGAGAGTATTATGCTATGTGAAATAAGCCAGTCAGAGAAAGACAAATACCGTATTATTTCACTCATATGTGGAATTTAAGAAACAAAACAAATGAGCAAAGGGAAAAAAAGTGAGAGGCAAACCAAGAAACAGACTCTCTCTCTTTTTTTTTTTTTAGACTCTTAACTATAGAGAACAAACTAATGGTTACCAGAGGGGAGTTGGGTGGGGGGATGGGTTAAATATGTGAGGGAGATTAAGGAATGCACTTGTGAAGTCACCAGGAGATGTGTGGAGGTGTTGAATCACTGTATGGTACACTTGAAACTAATATTACACTGTATATTAACTAACTGGAATTTAAATAAAAAATTGAAAAATATAAGAAAGGCTATATCAAATGTCATTAATTGTCTATATTTAGTATTCATCCATGCTATTCTTCACACTGGCTGAACCAGTTTGTGTTCCCAACAAGTGTGGTAGGGTTCACCTTTCTCTGTATCCTCGCTGACATCTGTTGTTTCCTGTGTTGTTTTTAGCCATTCTGACAGGGGTTAGGTGATATCTCATTGTAGTTTTGATTTGTATTTCCCTGATGATGAGTGATGTTGAGCATCTTTTCATGTGTCTGATGGCCCTCTATGTCTTCTTCAGAAAAATGTCTATTCATGTCTTCTGCCTATTTCTTAACTGGATTATTTGTTTTCTTGGTGTTTGATTAGGACTTTATAGATTTTGGATACTAACCTTTTATCAGATATGTTATTTGCAAATATCTCCTCCCACTCCAAAGATTGCCTTTTAGTTTTGTTGATGGTTTCCTTTGCTGTGCAGAAGCTTTTTATCTTGATGAAGTTTGAATAGTTCATTTTTGCCTGTTTCCTTTGCTTCAGGAGACATATCTAGTAAAAAGTTGCTACAGTTGATGTCAAAGAGGTTACTGCCTGTGTTCTCCTCTAGGATTTTGATAGTGTCCTATCTCACATTTAGGTCTTTCATCCATTTTGAATTTATTTGTGTGTATAGTATAAGAAAGTGGTCCAGTTTCATTCTTTTGCATGTTGCTGTCCATTTTTCCCAACACCATTTGTTGAGGAGACAGTCTTTTTTTCCGTTGGACATTCTTTCCTGCTTTGTCAAAGATGACTTTACCATAGAGTTGAGGGTCCATTTCTGGGTTCTCTATTCTGTTCGATTGATCTATGTGTCTGTTTTTGTGCCAGTACCATACTGTCTTGATGACTGCAGCTTTGTAATATAATGTGAATTCCAGAATTGTCGTACCTCCAGCTTTCTTTTCTTTTTCAAGATTGCTTTGGCTATTCGGGGTCTTTTGTGGTTCCATACAAATTTTAGGATTGTTCCAGCTCTGTGAAAAATGATGGTGGTACTTTGATAGAGATTGCATTAAATGTGTAGATTGCTTTGAATCATATAGACATTTAAACAATATTTGTTCTTCCAATTCATTAACATGGAATGTTTTTCCATTTCTTTGTGTTATGAAAGAAATTGAAGATAAACACAAAAAATGGAACTTCTTTCATAGTGTTCTACAGTTTTCAGGTACAGGTCTTTTACCTCTTTGATTAGATTTATTCCTAGATATCTCATGGTTTTTGTTGCAATTGTAAATGGGATCGATTCCTTGATTTCTCTTTCTGCTGCTTCATTATTGCTATGTAGAAATGCAACAGTTTTCTGTATGTTGATTTTGTATCCTATGACTTTGCTGAATTTGTGTATCACTTCTAACAATTTTTTTTTTGGTGGAGTCTTTCAGGTGTTCTACATAAAGTATCATGTCGTCTGCAAATAGTGAAAGTTTGACTTCTTCCTTGCCAATTTGGATGCCTTTTATTTCTTTTTTGTTGTCTGATTGCTCCAGCTAGGACTTCCAGTACTATGTTAACTAATAAAGGTGAGAGTGGACATCCCTGTCTTGTTCCTTATCATACAGTAAAAGCTCTCAGTTTTTCCCCACTAAGGATGATATTAGCTGTGGGTCTTTCATATATGGTCTTTATGATGTTGACATATGTTCCCTCTATCCCTACTTTATTGAGGGATTTTATCAAGAATCAGTGCTGTACTTTGTCTAATTCTTTTTCTGCATCTATTGAGAGGATCATATGTTTCTCATCCTTTCTTTTATTAATGTGGTGTATCACCTTGATTGATTTGCGAATATTGAACCATGCTTGCAGCCCAGGAATAAATCCCACTTGATTGTGGTGAATAATTCTTTTAATGACAGTTGGATTCAATTTGCTAGTATTTTGTGGAGAATTTTTGCATCCATGTTCATCAGGAATACTGGCCTGTAATTCTCCTTTTTAGTGGGGTCTTTGGTTTTGGAATCAAGGTAATTCTGGCCTCATAGAAGGAAACTGGAAGTTTTCCTTCCATTTCTATTTTTTGGACCAGTTTGAGAAGAATAGGTACTAACTCTTCTTTAAATGCTTGGTAGAATTGCCCTGGGAGGCGCCTGGGTGGCTCAGTCGTTAAGCGTCTGCCTTTGGCTCAGGTCATGATCCCAGGGTCCTGGGATCGAGCCCCGCATCGGGCTCCCTGCTCCGCGGGAAGCCTGCTTCTCCCTCTCCCACTCCCCCTGCTTGTGTTCCTGCTCTCACTATCTCTCACTCTCTGTCAAATAAATAAAATCTTTAAAAAAAAAAAAAAAAAAAAAAAAAAAGAATTGCCCTGGGAAACTATCTGACTCTGGACTTCTGTTTTTTGGAATATTTTTGATTACTGATTCAATTTCTTTGTTGGTTATCAGTATGTTCAAGTTTTCTATTTCTTCGTGTTTCAGTTTTGGTAGTTAATATGTTTCTAGGAATTTATTCATTTCTTCCTCATTGCCCATTTTGTTGGCATATATTTTTTCATAATATTCTCTTATAATTGTATTTCCTTCATGTTGGTTGTGATCTCTCCTCTCTTATTTGTGATTTTTATTTATTTGTGTCCTTTCTCTTTTCTTTTTGATAAGCCTGGCTAGGGGTTTATCAATTTTATTAATCCTTAAGAAGAACCACCAGCTCCTGGTTTCATTGTTGTGTTCTACTGGGTTTTTTTGTTTCCATATAATTTATTTCTGCTCTAATCTTTGTTATTCCCCTTCTTCTGCTGGTTTTAGGCTTCTTTTTTAATTCTTCTTATAATTTTTATTCTTTTTCCAGCTCTTTTAGGTGTATGGTTAGGTTGTGTATTTGAGATTTTTCTTGCTTCTTGAGGTAGGTCTGTATAGGTATATATTTCCCTCTTAAGACTGCTTTTCTTGCATCTCAAAGGTTTTGTACCATCATGTTTCATTTTCATTTTTTCCATGTATTTTTTTATTTGTTCTTTAATATTCTAGTTGACCCATTCATTCTTTAGTAGGATGTTCCTTAGTCTCCATGTATCTGTGGTCTTTCCAATTTTTTTCTTGTGGTTGACTTCAAGTTCCATAGCATTGTGGTTGGAAAATATGCATTGTATAATCTCAATCTTTTTTACTTGTTGAGGCCTGATTTGTAACCCAGTATGTGGTCTTTTCTGAAGAATGTCCCATGTGCTCTTAAAAAGAATGTGTTCTGCTACTTTGGGATGAAATGTTTTGAGTATATCTCTTAAGTCCATCTGGTCCAGTGTGTCACTCAAAGCCATTGTTTCCTTGTTGATTTTCTGCTAGATAATCTCTATTGCTATAAGTGGAGTGCTCAAGTCCCCTACTCTTATTGTATTATTATCAATGAATTCCCTTATATTTGTATTAGTTGTTTTACATATTTGGGCTCTCCCAAGTTGAGGGCATAAATATTTACAATTGTAAGATCTTGCTGGATAGGCCCCTTTATTTGGTTATAGTACCCTCTTCATCTCTTGTTACAGTCTTTGGTTAAAATGTATTTTGTCAGATAAGTATTGCTACTCTGGCTTTCTTTTGATGTCCATTTGCAAGATAAATATTTCTCCATCCCCTTACTTTCAATCTGCAAGTGTCTTTAGGCCTAAAATGAGTCTCTTGTAGGCAGGATATAGATGGGTCTTGTTTTTTTTTTTTTTTTAATCCATTTTGACACTCTATGTCTTCTGATTTGAGCATTTAGTCCATTTTCATTCAGAGTGATTACTGATAGTTATGAATTTAGTGCCATTTTATTACTTGCTTTGTTGTTGTTTCTGGAGATTTTCTCTTTTCCTTTAGAGTCTTCTTTGCTTTTGGTCTTTCTTTCCCATTCAAAGAATCCCCTTTAGTATTTCTTGTAGGGCTGGGTTAGTGGTCTTGAACTCCTTTAGTGTTTTTTTTGTTGTTGTTGTTTTTTGTTTTTTGTCTGGGAAACTATCTTCCTTGTATTCTGCTTGACAGCTTTGCTGAATAGAGTATTCTTGGCTGCATATTTTTCCCATTCAGCACATTGAATATATCATGCCCTTCTCTTCTGGTGTAGCCAGTTTCTGTTGAGAGATCCGCTGTTAACCTTATTTGTTTTCTCTTATAAGTTAGGGACTACTTTTGTCTTGCTTTTGTTAGGACTTTTTTCTTTATCTCTATATTTTGCAAATTTAACTGCAATATATCTTGGTTTGGCCTGCTTTTGTTGATTTTGAGGGGAGTTCTCTGTGCCTCCTGGAGTTGGATGTCTGTTTATTTCCCTAGATTAGGGAAGTTTGCAACTATAATTTCCTCAAATAAAACTTCTGCCCCCCTTTTCCCTGTCTTCTTCTTGTTGGACTCCTATGATATGAATGTTATTGTGTTTGATGGAGTCACTGAGTTACCTAAGGCTACATGAATGATCCAATATTTTTCTTTCCCTCTTCTTTTCAGCTTCATTATTTTCCATAATTTTACCTTCTACATCACTTTTTCATTCCTCTGCTTCTTCCATCCTTGTGTTCATTACATCCAGTCAGTTTTGCATCTCAGTTACAGGATTTTTTATTTCAGCCTGACTAGATTTTAGATCTTTCATCTCTGTGGTAAGGGACTCCCTGGTGTTTTCTATGCTTTTCTCAAGCCCAGCTAGTATCCTTAAGATTGTCGCTTTAAATTCTGGATCAGGCATATTACTTATATCTGTTTTGATTTGATCCCTTGCCATGACCTGTTTGTGTTCTTTCTTTTGGGATGAATTCCTCCATCTTGGCATTTTGTCTAGGTCTCTGTCTTCCTCTTTGTGTTGGGAAAACCTGTTATGTTTCCTCCTCCTGAGAGTAATGGCTTTGAAAAGAAGAGGTCATATACTATCCCAGTCCTGGCACTTCAGGAAATATCTCTGGTGTATTCTGTGTGCACTCTGCTCCTGTGTTTTAGCTGCTCTTTCACTCAGGTCAGTCCTCTGAAGAGTTTCTCCTTGCCTGGAGAGGTGAGTGTTTGGACCGTGGCCAGAATGGGGTGAGTTTTAAGTAGGTGTGCTCTGCTCTGCTTGTTAAAAGATACCTGATTTTATTTCCACTAGAGCTGAAGCTTTGCAGAACTCTATGGTCAGTAGACATGCTGTGTTAAGGGAGTTTGTGGTGGTCTTCTGGTGGAGTGGCCCACTGCTCTGGTTCACAGGCACACTTGCCCAGAAAAGTAGTACCTGCAAAGCACAGGGAACTAGGGCTTGATGCAAGTGGTTTTGGTCGCTACTGTTGGTACTGTGCTGTTTACTGAAGTTAGTTTATGCTGAGGGGCAGAAGAGAGGAATGATGAGCCCCACCTTCATTCTGGAGAAGGGTGTTCATCTCTGCCAATGTCTGGGAAGCCCTCCCAGATGAGTGTACAGTCTTCCCTCATGTGTTCCAGGCATCCCTCAGATCCATGCCTTCACCCTGTCTGTGTCTGGGCTGTCTGCCTGCACATGTGTTTTATCCCAGGCAGGCAGGCTGAGTTTTAAAACCCCAAGCTTTAGGGACTTAACATCACGGGGACCCATACTGGTCCTCTGGGGGAGGGAGTCACCATGCAGGGAGTGATGCACGTTTGTCCCAGAAGGGCAATGACACCAAAGCACAGGGGCCTGGAATTTGGAATAAAGCACAGCAAAGAGCCAGTGTCCAGGTTAACTGTCCTCAGTAGGTGTCTCTGCACGCATGCTAAGAGGCAGAGGAGGGTAATGGCTCCTGCTGGCTCTCTTGTCCTCACAGAGGCAATGCCACATCTCCCAGATGCACTGCAAGAAGGGGGAACTGTCTCTCTCAATGTGTTCCAGGGGATTCTCAGATCATGTCATCTGCTATGGGCTATCTGCCCTCCTTCTCCACAGGAGCAGTGCTGTGCCCTCAGGGCTCCACACTAGCCATGCTATGGACCTCTTAAACTCCAGTCTTTGAACCTCACTGGTTGTAAAAACTCATTAAATTCAGCCCCTCTTGTATTCCCAGCTAATGGCTTTGGGGAAGTGTTTTCCTTGTGTTATCCCCTTTATGCTTCTTTCTCTCTCTCTTTCTCTTTCTTTCTCTCTCTTTCCCCTCTCTCTGTGACCAGGGCTCCTTCCTCTCTACAGCACCTGTGATCCATTTCTTCCCCAAATCACGTCTCTACACCTCCTACCTTCCACAACATGGCCTCTTCTCTCTTTCTAGTTTTGCAGTTTGCTTTGTCAGTCCTCAGATTGATTTCTTGGGTGTTTAGAATGATCTGATATTTATCCAGTGGTGTTTGAGGGATGAGGCAAGACTAGGGTCCTACTCCTCCACCATCTTAGCTCCTGCCCCTAAGTTTGTGTAGTTTCTTAAATATGAGCCATGAAACGTATTGTTTTATTGAAATTAGGGCTAAAAAGAAAGAAGGGAAGGAAGGAAGGAAGGGAGGGAGGAAGAAAGAAAGAATGGACTAGGTATACATGTGGAAAGAAAGCTTTAATTTGTTCATAAATGAGCAGTGAGGAAGTAGCTCTCACTAATACCATCTTGATCATACATTCTCCTTCCTCAGAATTTCCTGATTACCATAGAAGCAAATATAAATTTCTTCCAACTAGTCTATACTAAATTGCTTCTTAAAGTCTCTTCTGGGGGCGCCTGGATGGCTCAGTTGTTAAGCGTCTGCCTTCGGCTCCGATCATGATCCCAGGGTCCTGGGATCGAGCCCCTCATTGGGCTCCCTGCTCAGTGGGGTGCCTGCTTCTCCCTCTCCCACTCCCCCTGCTTGTGTTCCCTCTCTTTCTGTGTCTCTCTCAGTTACATAAATAAATAAAATCTTTTTAAAAAAAGTCTCTTCTGTTACTGTAAATCTGTTAACATAATACAAATTTGCTTCTCTAAGGTGTATTCAATTATTTGAAAAATTCTAGCAGTGATACCTGGGCACTCTTTACAAAGGAAATGACAAGACAAAAAGTAACTTAGCAGTGTCCTAGTGTTCAGGCTTTCATGAAGATTTGAGACCAGACATGATCACAGAATGAGTCATATGAGAAGGGACAATACCTATGTTCCCACACAAGTGTTAGGTCAGGTCACTGTAATCATTTCAATAAAAAGGAAGTATGTCTCATGATACTGAAAACAATTTTTAAACAGAGCTACTCCTTGACTGAAGTTTCCAGAAATGGCATTAAAATCTCTATTTGTGATTGAATAACCTAGTTTTATAGAATGTTAGAGGTGGAATAGCACTTAGAAAGCATCTAATCCAACCCCAGTCCCTTTATGACCCAGAAAGATAAAATGATTGCCAAAAATAACACACAGAATCAGTGGCAAAGTCAGGATGCCTGACTCACAGTCCATTGCTATTTTCAATACACAACACTGTTGAGTTTCAGATAACACAAGATCTATCACTAAACACTGATATAAGACAAACTCATATACTGGTACAAATAATGACAGTTGAACAAAAAACTGCACAAAAGCCAAGAATTGATCCACTTCTTGGTCCTCTTTTTGGTTATAATATAGGACTGGTTTTTAGTGAGTATTAGAAGTTACAACTTTCTTTTTAATTTTCTTGTGTCTCTTCTGTTCAGTCTGTCCTTATCACTTATGCCAGATTATGCATCTTAAAGCACAGTTCGAGTCATATCACTTCCCTTTCAAGGGTCTTCAGTGACTTATTAAGTTAAGCCTGATGCACCATTTAAGACCACAATAATTTTCTATCTTAACCTTACAGCATCACTCTCCATTGCTTATTATATGTATATTATATAAATGTGAACTTATGACCAGCTTCATCCCTTATTTGGTCTCTTTTCCTTTGCTCAGGCCGTTTTTTCATCTGATATGCTTTTTCCTCATTGTCATCAGATGTAATTCTAACCATCTTTAAGATGATCTCTTACATCATCTCTCCCTTAAAAAAATTTCCTGATCCTCTGTACTACAGTGATATGTTAGTCATATTAAAAGGGATGTATTAGCTGCTTACTATATATCAATTCTGTGCTAGACCTTTGGAAAATAAGATACAAGCCCTGCCAATTTAAGGTTTACACTCCACTAGAGGGAGACACAGATGTGTTAACAAATTAATTCACTGCATCATTACAGCTGCAGTAATAGAAGTATATAAAGGACACAGAATGGGAATATAAGTGGTGTGTGTATGTTAGTAAAGGCTTCATAAAATATAGAAGAGTATGGCAGGTAGGAAGAGCATTTTAGGCAGGGAAGAAAGTAGAATAAGCAAAGGCTTGGAGATAAGAAATAGCCTGACATGTGTAGGGAAAAATAACAGTGTGATAGGGATGAAATATAAGATAAAGGTGTGTGCAGGTGTGCATGTTTGGGTATATGTATCTGTATGTTATTGGACTATGGGTTTAAAAGTGAGAAAACAAGTTGGAAAAAAATGCAGGAACTAGATCATTAAAAATCTTGTATACTATTCTGGAGAATTCGAGTTTATCCTCTAGGGAATAGGGAGCTATTAGAGGGTGCAGAGTGATAAAAAATACTGACATATAAAGGAAAGAGGAAGTGGAGCAGAAAAGATAGAGGTTGGTCATCCTGAGAGGTTTAATTTTCTTGGTAAAATAAAAAAATAATGTTGAGAAAAAGAGGGCTTCACTTGGGTTCAGGTCTTCGGAAAGTTGGTGAAGGTTTGAATGGTAGCTCTGGGAAATGGGAGAGAAATATGACTAAGAAGAGACTGTAGGCCCAAGAGAAATTGGAGAGTGTGGGTTTTTAATGGCCCTAGTCTGCACAATTGTGTGATTTATCCCAGCCTGGGATTTATCAACAGCCTGGATTTAGGAGAGAAAAAAATATATAAATGCTTACATTGATATAAGATTGAGAGTAATAGAGAAAATTTATGGAAGGACAATAGGGTAAGGAAGTTGAATGATGATGCTACTAAAAGAGTGGTTAACAGTGAAACTATGAAGAAATTTTAACAGTTTGGGAAAAAAGGGGGTGACCAAGGGACTGGAAGATTTACTGAAATTTAAGAAGTGGTGTAGTGGCAATAAGAGTGTGAGAGAACTGAAAGTCTAGGAGTCTGTGGTCAGAGTGTGGTACACTGGAATTTAAGATTTCAGTTGTGTGATAATAAATGAGGCTCCAAGTGTGGCCATGGAATGAGTAGGCAAGGTGGAATGTGAATGGATGCTCTAGATAAGGAAGTCAAGGAATTTCAAGTCAGTTTACTGGGTTGGTTGTTTACATGGAAGATGAAGTTACAAAGGTGATAGAAGGATTTGGGGTAGAGAGGGAGACCACAAGCCAAATGCTAAATTATTCAGTGAGCTAAGGAAAAATAACCAGAAGATCAATAGGTGGTGATATTAATAAGGAAGATTAAAGGGTGGCATAGGTGAATGGCTTTTGTGTTATGGTAGAAGAGTAATGGTTTAATGTGGCACCAGGGAGCCAGGAGACATCCAACAGACTCTTTAGGTTTCACAGTAGATAGAATGTAGAAAAATAAGCAGCTTACTTTTGATGGGGAGGATCAGGTTTCACATAAGGCAATGAGGTGGTGGGAGAATTATTTGAAGAGATTTAGGATATAGGGGAACTCATAATGAAAAAGAAGGTTCTAGAGGGCACAGTGAGGAGAGGTTCGTAGAAAGGTTAGATGTGGAAGGAAGAATTAGGAGGGAGAAAGTACAGGGTATTCTCAAGATGTTGGAACCTTGGAGAACATTTGACCACAGTGGCCAGTGGTTCAACTGCAGAATTCAATTTTGTATTTCTACCTTTTTAAACGTTTTCTTATAGTAATTTGTATATTTACATAATCTCTACTACTAAATTATGGACTTTTTTGAGGACAAAGACCAGATCTAATTAATATGAATAGTTTCTTTAGAGCTTAGCAAGGAACATTACACTTGTTGCTCAATAAATGTGTTGAATCAGACTAACTCATTTCAAAATTGTTTTACTGAGTCACCTTAGATGTATAGTTCTTTTATTATATTACTTCTTATTTTTCCTTTGGTGTAACTTTTGAAACAGGAACAGGGATTTTTTTCAGAACATTTTACCAAAGCAAGAAAATTAATAAGTACAACTTTGTATGAGAGCTAAATTTAAACAGCTTGTTTCTCATCCAACTAAGGTGATACACAAGTCTGACAACAGAGTTATGATTTACTGTGGATCAGCTGAAAGGGAGGCCAGTAAATTCAACTAGATTGCAAGTTCCTTGAAAACAGGGATTACATCTTTATGTTTTCTTTTTCCCATTTTACTTCCTTTTATACTTTCCGAGTTTTTTTCTAGAGTGGTTAGCATAGTACTTTGCATACACAGCAGGAACATAATAAATGTCTAGTGAGATTCTATGCTACTCTTGTTTTTTTTTTTTTTTCATCTCTGTAGAACATTTTATTTTTAGCTTGGTTTGCCTCTTTGCTTCCATTTTAATGTGAACTAAATATAGACTGGAAATTCTGAGTCCTGGTACAGTAATACATGATATAACAACTTTCTTTCCATTTTGATTACAAGTTAAACATGATATTCCATTATTAAAGTTAAGAGACATAATCAATAATTTACTAAACTTTTATGTATAACTTAAATGCCTTATTTGGAAGTATCTAAATTTAGAAACTTTTGCTTATTTTAAGGTTGCATGTTTGATGTTGTGGTGGGAGTGACAATAGGTTATATGACATGACCATTGTCAACCACTTTTCTGTTTCCAGGGTACAGTGTTTCACTCATATTGGATTTGTTAGGCTTTACTTACTCAGGAAATGTGTTTATAAGCAAAGGTTTTAATTAAAGTGAGTTTGTTTTATATCTAAGAATAGACCTTTGAAAAAGAATGTTACCATTCTTTTAAAAGATAATTATATTATTGAGCCATATTAGTAGAATGCACCTTTTTGTTATTCCAAGAAGTGCCAGCTTGAGTCAGAAGAGATCTTGGAAATCTTGTTCCAATGGACTTTTACATGTGAAAAAATGAAACCTGGGAATGTGAGTGGAGTGGCAATGACTTGCTCAAGATTGTATGGCTAATGACAGGGCTGGAACTAGAACCCAGGCATTACAACCTTCAGTCCAGTTCTGCTACCACACTGCTACTCTTCTTTTTGGTCTCCCTTCATCAATGACAGGTTTTTCAGATAGCCAATTGAGGTTTTTAGTGAATCCAAGATCTATGAAATGCAAATGTTCGGTGTTTTGGTGTTTAGCTCTTTGCTTCTCTCTTTCCCTTAAATAACTACCAACTCCCATGGTTTAAAAAGAATGAGTAGGCTTTAAAAAGAGCACTTTCATGTGGATGACTCAAATCTCTGTCTCAGCCACAAACTACTCACCTGAAATTTAGTCTCATTTTCAACTGCCTATAAGATTGCTCTTCCTGGGTCTTATGCTTTTTCCTCAATTTCAACATGCTTAAAGACAAATATATTATCTTCCCTCCCAAATCAACTGTTCCAACTGACTTTTCTGTTTTTTTTTTTTCCATTGACATTAAATGTCTTCCAGTTACTTTGGCAAATATGATCAAGTGGTCATATTTGATCTTCCCTGACTTCATTCCTCATGTGTGAACCCAAAGTTCTGTTGATTCTTATTTTTCAATATCTCCTGGCCTTCTCCCACCAATTTAGATCAGAGTCCTTACCTCATCATGCTTTGTCTACCTGAGGATACTCAAACTATGTATCCTATTTCACCCTTACATAGTCAAAGAGGTGAGCTTGGTAAATTTCTACTTATACTTCAAGATTCAAGTTGAAGTTGTTATTCGTTACAAATGTTCCCTCATTTGTGGTTCTATTATCTTATTTATTGCAGTGCTGTAATCACTCTTTTTGATTTACATGTCTGTCATATCCATTTAGACAGTGGCCCTATTAATGACAGTGAGTCTGCTTCATTCAGTTTTGCTCTCTTCCCCTCATAATTGAGCAACTTTTGAAAAATAACTGTGTGGTATTGGGTGTTTTTGAGTAATACAGTGCCTTAATTCTTCAAGGTATGTGTCTGGGGAGGTGGAGGGAGAAGCAAGTTTTTGGTATGGAAGCACAGGTGCTATTGTGCAGGAATCTAGATAATGGCATAGAGTAGAAGTGAAATATGGACTCCACTAGCAGGGTAAAGTCTATTAAAAAGAAACCTGAAAAATCAAAAAGAGTATAGGGGACCATGACCTGTGGATGAACACTACAAATCACTGGAGAAGAAAGTAAAGGGGGTGGGGCAGATGAATCCACACATTTAGGAAGGGACAGAAGGCAAAGAGCTTAAAACAAAAAAAGCAAAACATTATATCAAAAACTAATGATGTACTATACATTGGATAATTGCATTTAAATGTAAAAAAAGGAAACATAGTTTCTTGGGACTGAAGGAGAGTTCAAAAGTGGTCTAGGCCAGAGATTGATGAGAATTCAAAGACCCAAGGATGTGTCTGACCATGAGGTTTGGGTGAAACTGAGGATGAGTGTTTTTGAATTCAGCCGACAGGAGAGACTGAAAGATTAAATCAGTATTTGGATGTAGTTTTATGATTGTATTAAGTTAATGCCTCCCCCAAGACTTCCTTTACCTTTCTAGTAAATGCTAGCATGCACCGGATGGTCTGCATGTGTTGGAGGACTGCCAACAAGAATGGGGTGATGAGGGCAGGGCCAAAGCAGAAGAGGAAGTGGGGGAGGTTGGGACTTGGGGCTCAGTCTTCTGAGGCAGATACTTCTGCTGAGCAGTGGCAAGATGCAGGAAGCTTAATTTTCATGAAAGTACAGCTCAGTGGGGCCCTACTTTTATTTGGCCAACTCCCCAGTGCCCTTTTTGGTATTCTCCATGTATCCTATTATTGTCAAATGGAAAAAGTTAGTTGTGCTGTTTATCCTATAAAGGTAAGCTCAAGGAGGTGAGACAATTTTTTCCCCAGCTTTATTGAGGTATAATTGAGAAATAAAATCATAAGATATTTAAAGTGTACAACGTGGTGACTTGGTATATATACACACATGCATACACATTGTGAAGAGAGTCCCCCCATCAAGTTAATAAACTGGGACAATATTTTGTTAATCTTCTGATATAGCAAGTGTTTGTTGAATGGATGCATAATAAATAGGAGAATCAGCAAATATAAGTGTTTCATAAACTGTAAAGCACTATATAAATGTAAATTTTTATGACTCTCTTTCCTACTCATACTAGGCTCAGCTCAGGTTCCACTTCTTGACACCTACTTTGACAACCCCACTCTACACTTATATCTCTCTTCTTTCAATTTGTATTATGTTTATTGCCTGTACCAATAATATGGCAGTCAGTACTCTACTATTGTGTAGCTTGTAATGTGTAGGAATCTTGTCTCCCTAGGTAGATTGTGAACTTCTATAGGGTGGAAGAAAAAAAAAGTCCAGCCTTTTTTTTTCTTAAGCTCTGTGAACACAAAACCTAGCCTATCACAATGTTTTGCACATAGAAAATGTACAATAAATGTTTATTGAGTGATTGGTCATTAATTGGAGCAAAGCTACACATCCCCTATGGGGTTTTAATCTATAAACAACCAGGGTTGTACTAATGATTTGATTCCAGAGGCTTTCCTCCATGGCAATAAATAATTTTGGGGAGAGGAGTAGAAAGACCTGCCTGTCATCATGATAGCCTTACTGTCACAATAAGTAGATTTTTAACTTGGCATTTCCATGAAAATGCTTAGCAGCATTCTCACTGGTATTAGAAACTACAGGGGAGTCAATACTGTATTGTTGACAACTCTAAGATATTTTTTCTTGGATAGCTTATTTATCATTAAGGGGAGAACATTGCACCAATCAAATTGGGCCACTCTTGCCAGACAGCTGGATTCCAAATCAAGGACAGTGTTAAGCCCTAAAAGAACCTGGACTGTGGCATTCAGAGCTAATGACACAGTATGTCCCTTTACATAATACTGTGACACAATTGTTTTATCCTGTATAATCAGAATAAAGTGTTGCATAAGAACAGACCTGAAGGGCAATGCAAGTTACAAAATAGCAATAAAGGTATTGAGGAATGCATGGGTTTGGTGGGACTGCACAGTGGGAAGATAGTTCTACCCTTAGTCTGGGTGTTGGAAATATGTTACAGACAGCTTACATACTCCTAAACTTTTTGTAAAGCACTAACTAGAGGGCCTACTTTCTTACAGGGATACCTGTTAAGTCTCTACCTAATTACCAGCAACTTGGAATCCCCCTAAGTTCTGAGGCCATTGCTCACAGCTGACTCTGAGGCTTGCCTCTAACTTCTAGGAATTTAGATACCTGGATTTTAGAAGCAGGATAATTGTTCTGTAGGAGACTGCTTTTTATTGAAGGCCTTTGTCTTAAATCAGAATTCAAGTCAGACTAAACATTAATAGGTAACCAATTTGGAATGAAAAGAAGCTTTTTACATTTTCTGAGACCTGAACTTCCTAGGAACTTTTCAATAAGTACATAAGAAGTGTCAGAGATGTTTGAGTGCTATTATTGTTAGCTTAATTCCACTTATGTTAAATCCATGACGACACAAGGACAACTGTATGTAAGGACAACTGTATGTAAAAACAAAGACTGTTAATCTGAAATAGATGAGAAATCTCGGTAAGTCTTACATGTTAGATATCTCAAAATGTTATTCCAAATTGGATTTTTCTTTCCTTTTTTTAAAGAGGGATTGATAGAAAATAGAAGAAAGCCTGAATGTTCCAGGGGATTCTAAGTCTAGATCTCAGCTCCTTTTTCCTTTTCCATTAGCTACATTTAAGTAGACTCTCAAATGTCTGGGATGTATTGATTCTACAAACACTGTAAATATGGTAATGACATTTTATTCATCAAAAGGAAAAGTGCTCAAAGGTCTATGTTTACTTTTCTATTTTTTCTCTTTCCCCCTATTTCTGCCACGGCCCCTCTCTAACTAACTTCTCCCAAACATTTAAATATTTTTCTTTCTATTTTCTCTCCTAAATACTGAAGAAAAACTGGTGGGGCATAAAGAAAAGAGGAATTATGATGGGAGGGAGTGGAATGGGATGGAATGAAGAAGCAAGATAGATGACCAAAGATGTCTGGATTTATCAAATCAGGTTAAAAGGCTTACTTTGTTGCCTTTTCTGTAAGGATGAAGATGTACCACCACCTGCTATGAGTACATTAGACTTCTTAGCAGTTGTATTTCCTCAATGCAAATGAACAAATTGGCATTAACATTGAGACTTGCACAGGTATGGTAGAATTAGTGGTAACCAGAGAGTTGGCTCCTACTGACATCCTAAAAGTAGGATGAGATTGCTAATGCTTACTTAGAATGAGGTCCCTGTTTAGAGGTGTAGAACTGGGAGCAGAAAGTAACTGGCCCTGCTCCCTCCACATGCAATCAATTTTGTTATGTGTCTTATTCTCCTAGAATGGAATTTAAACAATATCCTTTTAGATGGTGGTTTGTATTTTCAAGTTGCTTTCATATTTATCATTTTAACAGATCTAAAAAATATCTCTATAATCTCATTATTGCATTGGATACATGAGGAAACCAAGAAATACTGATGTTCAATAACTTGCTAAAGAACACACAGCTGATTAAAAGGCAAATCTAGGATGAACTCCCAGTCATCCAGGCCCAATTTCCTTCCCATTGAAATCCATGTGGCAAGGTAGTTTAAAGATGCCACTGTTATGTTGCAGAGTTTATGACAGAGTCCAATTTTTTTTTTTTTTAAGATTTTATTTATTTATTTGAGAGAGAGAGAATGAGAGACAGAGAGCATGAGAGGGAGGAGGGTCAGAGGGAGAAGCAGACTCCCTGCCGAGCAGGGAGCCTGATGCGGGACTCGATCCCGGGACTCCAGGATCATGACCTGAGCCGAAGGCAGTCGCTTAACCAACTGAGCCACCCAGGCGTCCCCAGAGTCCAATTTGAAAGATAACTTGAAGTAAAATATCTCCATGCTTATTTATATTAGAATAACTTAATATTTATTGGGTGATCATGGTATGTATAAGGCACTATGCTAGTTATTGTCGGGAAGAAGGAATTTAAAAGAATAAATAACCTTATACCTTCTCTCAAGACTCTTGGTATATTTTGAGAAGAATTATATTTTTGTGGCTCTTATTTCTCAGGACTCTCTTCTTTCTCTTGACCAAAACTGTATGACCAAATTTGTATGCACAAATTTCAGTCTTTGGTCATCTCAGATTTGCTTTCTCTAAGAGGAGCCAATCTTATGGCCTTGGCTGTCACACTCCCCAGATTTAACTTTGGCCTCTACCACTTACTCATCACTCATATTCAGGGCCATTGTTTCCAACCATCATAAGACATTATTTCTTGGAATTTTTGCCATCTTCTTAAACTCAATAGATCAGAAACAACTCATCACGTCCTACACTCCCCACTTCCATCCCCAAGTTACCTAATTCTATGAATAGTAGTAGCACCACTGCCCAGATCCCATGGGTTCAAAATTTCAGTGATAGCTTTGACTTTCCTGTGCTGCCTATATCTAATCACTCACCACCTTCCATCTATTATTCCTCTTAAATGTCTCCTTGAGTTTTTCTCCATTCCATTTCCACTGCCACCAACCTAACCTTATAGCTGCATTAATTTCTACTCTTTAAGTGAGCTTTTCCAGCTCCAGTTTTTTCAAATGTAGTCAGGCCTATGAAACTCTGCCAGATTCATCTACTAAAAACATTTTTCCATCATATTCTCATTTATTCAAACTTTGCTGATATGATTTCCTATTAAAAAGTGCCTGGAATTCGATGTCTAATGATCTGGTCTTACATTTCTATCCAAATTTATTTTCTGTTACTCCTCAAATCAATCCCTTCACCCTAGCCAGATTAGGCTCTTTGGTGTACTCTGTAAGTGTCAAAATCACTGCAAGTGTCAAATTCATTCTTGATACAATATATTTCTGACATCATTTCTGTGACTAGAATTGAATTCAAACAACATATATTGACCCCTTATTATGGGCACAGAAAATTTGCTTAGCATGGTCCCATATCTTATATCAAATATCTGGCCAATAAATAAAGCAGAAAGAATTCATAGTAGCAGCTTAATTTAAAGCAGGCAAGGCAGATTAGTTATCCCTAAACTCCTGGGAATTTGTTAAAATCCCAGGACTTTTACTACTATTCTTTTAGGCCTATCTCATTTTACTTCCTCTATGAAGCTTTCTCCATTCAGCCTAGCCTAGTGCTCTCTTTCTTCCATAAACTCCTTTACCACTAAAAACATAACATTGTGGGATGCCTTTGTGGCTCAGTCAGTTAAGCGTCTGCCTTCCTCTCAGGTCATGATCCCAGAGTCCTGGGATCGAGCCCCACATCAGGCTCCTTGCTTGGCGGGGAGCCTGCCTCTCCCTCTGCCTCTGCCCCTCCCCCCTGCTTGTGCTCTCTCTCTGACAAATAAATAAAAATCTTTAAAATAAAACAGGGGCGCCTGGGTGACTCAGTCGTTAAGCGTCTGCTTTCAGCTCAGGTCATGATCCCAGGGTCCTGGGATCGAGCCCCGCATCGGGCTCCCTGCTCGGCAGGAAGCCTGCTTCTCCCTCTCCCACTCCTCCTGCTTGTGTTCCCCCTCTCGCTGTCTCTCTCTGTGTCAAATAAATAAATAAAATCTTTAAAATAAAATAAAATAAAACAAAACAAACAACCCCCCCAAAACAGCATAACATTGGTTTACTGTCTCATATTTTTATGTTCTGTAGGTCTTGTATGCCCACCAACATTGTAAATTCCCTAAGGGCAGGAACTACATCTTGCCTTTGTGCCACATAATGTAATGAGCTTAAGTGACACTTGTTTAACTGGATTACAGCAGATTTGAGATATTTTAATAAGAACATAAGAAATAACAAAATGGATCAAAGTAGAGGTCCATGCAGAGCTATGTTATTTAAGAGATTATGATACTTAGTTTTCATGGCATCAAATCCACAAAATTAGATATGTTTCTTAAGGATCAGTGCTATCCTTTTAATCCCTTATTATCAGCCAGTGATCCTGCAAAGGCAAATTTATAATTTTCTGCATCATGGAAGAATCTTGCTTTTATCCCAGATAAGTATTTCCTAAACACATCAAAAGTTTGATTAAGGGTAAGAGAGAAAAAGTAGTAAAAAATGAAATTGATGATTCTGGGCTAGGAAGACACCAAAATGCTGAATTTGGACTAGACTCAATCTGAAAACTTTCTTTAACCTATTCTGTTTGGGTTCACTCACTCCCAGGATGATTTATGCCATTTGCAGGAGCTGATTAGCTAGTGCAGTCATTTAAATATTATGGGGACCTAGGGAGCAGTTTTTATTAAGGGTGTATTAAAGATATAAATGTGGTACCTGAGGTCATTTATTTGCTATGTAAACAGAGACCACCTTTAGTTCTAATTGGGCAATTAATAGTAAAACAACAATAGAAAACATTTTTGAATGATTGCAATAGATACCGTAAACTTAAAATTACCTAGAAGCAAATTTCACTGATATATTTGAAACACACTGCAGTCCCAAGTCCCAGTTTACTTACATTTTATTTTAGAATAATCAGCTGATAAATATATGATGTCATGGCCTCTTTCTAGCCTTCAAAACAATCAGAGCACTGCAAGGCAGAACTACCAGATATAAGTTTTTTTTCTTTTATTTGTTTACCCTTGAAAACAGCTTCTTTGCCGCTAGATAGAATTATGCTCCTGGCCAAGATTTGTGATTGAAATGTATAAAGTGTTGGCTCTGTGTAAACCTGGACTATGTCAAATATGTATAAGTTACTAAATAGATCATGCAATTTCCTTATATTCATTTATAGTTGTGAGAGCTTTCTATTCAGTGGCTAGTTGGAGCTGGTCAGTTTCTAGTTGTATGGTGTTTGTTAGAAAATTTGTTAATGCCTCTGAGTTTATTTCCTTATTTGCAAAACAGGGATAGTAACACTCACCCTGTCTAAAATGCAGGATGTTGAGAGGTTCAAGTGGGATAATGAATGTGAAACTACTTTGTAAATATACCAGGTCATTCTTCAGTATTTGTTTTACTTTTATCAGTCACTATTTTCTTTCCATAAAGGAAAGAAACTGCCACTACAGATTAGAGAAACCCCACTGAGCCCTTAAAATAGGATTCTAAGCTATATCATCTATTTCTAACTTAATTGCAAAGGTGCTGGAGGCTTGGGTAGTGTACCCTCTATATATTGCCACATTGAGCTCCTAGCAGAAGAATGGAGCAATACTTATTGACAGACTGATTAGTTATCAAATATCTGGCCAATAAATAAAGCAGAAAGAATTCATAGTAGCAGCTTAATTTAAAGCAGGCAAGGTAGATTAGTTATGCCTAAACTCCTGGGAATTTGTTAAAATCCCAGGAATTTTACTACATACTGTTTTAGTCATAGCATTGAAATATCAAATCTTACCTTCTACCTTGAAGATTGACAGTTTGGGGTCCTTTTGCATTTATTTTCAGAAGCAAGCGCCAAGTCTTCATTAAATCCAATCTGCTTGTCCCTTGGAGAGCTAACCTTTTTGGTTAGCTGCACAGTGAATCTGAATACCCTGAAGGGTCCTGAAAGCACAATCCATTTACAGGGTGACTGTTCTTTAGGCAAGCTTTTTTGAAAAGATGGGTTGCTGCAATTTTCAAGAAGAAAGAGGGCAGGGCACATTTGCTAGCCAATGTATACAGATTCTTCTTCCTCTTTCAGATTAGTCCTCAAACTGTAAAGCATGCCTAAATTTGGCTTCTCGGTGCAAAGTGGGGGAGGGGAAGGCAGAAAGAGGGAAGAAGAATAGAAATTGGAGACTTGCAAGTTGTTGTGTATATAAATAAGCTTTCATGCTTAGCTCCAGCAACAGAATCCTCAGGAAATCTTGTAGCTGCTCTGAGATGGGAAGCAGGAAGGAGTATACTCTGTCCAGCTTAGTTCTCTCTAATTTTTATGACTTGAGGGGGGGGTGGTTAGAGTATTTTTAGGCGGAGAAAGATAATCTTACCAGTATATGCTAATCTAACTGCCATTATGTGAAACTTGATTTTAGCCAAGATAAATTTCATCCCCTTCTCCCCCTTTCTCTATTTCACTCTCTGTCTCTTTCCTTTATTATACTTGTGGCTCTATCCACACTCTAAAGAGCCTTTTTCTTTTTGGTGCCTTATGTTCTGGAAAATAATTGTCTTAGTTTGAGTTTCATTTCACGAAATCTCCACAACAGACATTGCCTCCACTGGATTAAAGGTAATTTTACTTCTGTCACACTGAGAATAACCTGGAATGACTGGGCTTGCTGTCAGTGGTCCTGTGTTAGGAATTTGGAAGGCAAGTAAATACTCTAGATTTTGGCCAGGCTCTGGGGTGTTGAAATAATGGGATGCTCTATCTGTCTTCTGGAGAATAAGGACATAGCAGTCTGCTATGTCTTGATTGGAGCTTGGGGTGGCACCTTGATGTTATGAACAAAATGGATGAGACCCTGGTGTGAGTTGATTACATCAATTATATTGAGTTACATTAAGGCGGACTATATGGGGATGGGTAAAAATATGTTCATTTTAACACCTTTTAAACATGGTCCCATAACTAATAATTAATAATTAATTTGGTACTCAGTGAAACAGGAGCCCAGCAATAGCCTTCTGGCTTGATACTTGCTGCAGAAACAAAGCCATTTACTCAAACTTTGCATCTGTAGATTCCTGAATTATATCACAGGAAACCTGGGGCCAGGGCACTAAGGGTTCTGAAATCTTTTTCTTTCATAGAATTCTTAGCTGTGGGTGGGTGGAGGAAAAGGCCATCTAAGCAAATTAAAGGGGGAGATAACATTTGGATCTAAGACCAGACTCTTTAATCCTCCCCTGGGGAGTTTTACTAACTAAAGTGACATTATAACTAGAATTTCTTCAGCTGAGTTTGGATCCTCAGAGACCCAGGGGAAAGTTAATAAGGGAGGCAGAGGATGAGTTGTCACTTCCCCTCTAGTCTGGACTGTTAGAGTCATCTTGAGCTATGGTGGAAAAGTAGTTTATACCCAGGTAAGGAAGTAAAGAGAAAGGGGTTATATATTTGATCTTCAAGATAGGACCACAATAACTGTAACAGAGAGGGGTTGCCCTGTGCTGCTCCTGTGTGCTCCCCTACCTATTTCCTCCCTTAGCTGCTTCTCTGCTTCCTGAGTGATGGGAAGGGTAGTGCTCCACTTATCCCTAATTGGGTCTTTCCCCTGTATAGCTGTATCAGTTTATACCATGTTTGATATAATTGACTGCAGATTACTCATCTCTTTCCTTCACATTTCCATCTTTTATTATCCTTTCTGTTTATCTTCATTACATACTTATCCTAACATCTTCTATCATTCCAGGAAATGGTGAAATACTCAAACTGATGCCTTTCTGCTATTTTTTCTCTACTCTTTCTCATTTCCCCAGACTCTATCCATTCTTACTTTATTACTGAGTTGGAGAGGCTAAAGTAGGGAATGGTGAGGAAGAGGGGGAATAACATATAGCTGGATGGGGACTCTGTCTTAATGAAGTAGGACTTAGGTAGAAGGAAGGATTTTCAGTCATATAACATTCACATGTTAACTATGAGCCACAAGATTCATAGCTTACATGGGCTCACAGAGCTGAAAAGTGATCTTAAAATAATTTTGTTTAGATTTTTTATTCAATTGATTTCCTGAGGGTAACACAGGTCTAACTGATGATTTTGTCCCAAGAAGTTAGCTTACTGCCTTGTTTGGTTTGTCAAATAAATAAATCTAGTCCAACTCTCTTATATTAGAGATGAGGAAACTGAGGCCAGAGAGAAAGAGACTTTCTCAAGATGTCTTCATTTTACCACAAAATCAAGAGGACTCATTTTTTTCCTTCCAGAACTGAAATTCTTTTTCAATTATAAATTCACAATCAATACTAATGGCACTTTTGAAAGGAAGATAAAGAATGTTACCATACTCATAGCACAGTGATATACACACATGTACATTCATTCACGGAGACTGGGATAGACTTGATTCATTCTTTCATTTCAGTTTGTGGAAACCCAGAGACAATAAAAAATATCAGTGTAAATACCATATGATTTCATTCATATGTGGAATTAAAGAAACAAAGCAGATGAACATAGGGGAAGGGAAGGAAAAATAAAATAAGATAAAAACAGAGAGGGAGGAAAACCATGAGACTCTTAACTATAGGAAACAAACTGAGGGTTGCTGAAGGGGAGGTAGGTGGGGAGTTGGGGTAATTGGGTGATGGGCATTAATGAGGGCACTTGATGTAATAAACACTGGGTGTTATATGCAACTGATGAATTACTAAATTCTACCTCTGAAATTAATAATACACTATATGTTAACTAAATTGAATTTAAATAAGGAAGAAAAACTATCAGTCTAGCTGTGAAAATACGGCTTTGAACCCTTTCCCTCTGCTTCAGGGCCTACCCCATGAGTATAAAGCAATCCTGGTTTATCATTTCTGGAGAGGTCCTGGGATCGAGCCCTGCATTAATACCAAATTAATACCAGAATTTCAGATGAGTTTGAATGAAATTTATTGAAAAGAATAACATAAACCACTTAGGACAGACTGTACAGATCATTGAAGCCAACATCCCTACATTATTCTGTGCTGTCCAATATGGTAGCCACTAGCCACATGTGGTTATTTAAACTATACTGTAAATTAATAACATAAAATAAAAAATTCTGTCCTTCAATCACACTAGCCACCTTCCAGATACTCATAGCCACATGTGGTTAGTGACTACTGCATTGAATAGCATGGCTTTAAAACAGATTTTAATCATAATCAATGGTGAAAAACTAGGAGCTTCTCCCATAAAGTCAGGAAGAAGATAAGGATGTCCACTCTCACCACTTTTATTCAGCATAGTACTGGAAGTCCAAGCCACAACAATCAGACAAGAAAAAGAAATAAAAGGCATCCAAGTTGGTAAGGAAGAAGGAAAATTTTCACTATTTGCAGATGACACAATACTGTATGTAGAACACCCTAAAGACTCCACCAAGAAAACTACTAGAACTGATAAACGAATTCAGTAAGGTTGCAGGATACAAGATCAATGTACAGAAATCTGTTGCATTTCTACACACTGATAATGAAGCAGCAGAAAGAAAAGTTAAGAAAGTAATCACATTTATAATTGCACCCCAAATAATAAAATACCTAGGACGAAAGACCTGTACCCTGAAAACTCTAAAACATTGATGAAAGAAATTGAAGATGACACAAACAAATGGAAAGATACTCCATACTCATGGATTGGAAAAATAAATGTATTTTTTTAAGATTTTATTTATTTATTTGACAGAGAGACAGTGAGTGAGGAAACACAAGCAGGGGAGTAGGAGAGGGAGGAGCAGGCTTCTCGCTGAGCAAGGAGCCCAATGCGGGGCTCGATCCCAGGACCCTGGGATCATGACCTGAGCCAAAAGCAGATGCTTAATGACTGAGCCACCCAGGAGGCCCATGGAAAAATAAATATTGTTAAAATACCCATACTACCTAAAGCACTGTACAGATTTAATACAACCCCTATCAAAATACCAACAGCATTTTTCACAGAACTACCAAAAAATCCTAAAATATTATGGAACCACAAAGGACCCCAAATACCAAAACAATCTTAAAAAAGAAAAACAAATTTGGAGGTATCACAATTCCAGATTTCAGGTTATACTATAAAGCTGTAGTAATCAAAACAGTATGGTATTGGCACAAAAATAGATGCATAGATTAATGGCATAGAACAGAAAGCCCAGAAATAAACTCACAATTATATGGTCAATTAATCTTCGACAAAGAAGGCAAGAATATGCAATGTGAAAAAGTCTCTTCAACAAATGGTGTTGGGAAAACTGGACAGCTACATGCAACAGAATGAAACTGGACCACTTTCTTTCACCACACACAAAAATAAACTAAAAATGGATTAAAGAAGAGAGAAGAGAACACAGGCAGTAATTTCTCTGACATCTTCTTTAACAACATTTTTCTAATATGTCTCCTCAGACGAAACAAAACCAAAAATAAACTACTGGGACTACATCAAAAATAAAAAGCTTCTGCACAGCAAAGGAAACAACCAACAAAAGTAAAAGACAACCTACATAATAAGAGAAGATATTTGTAAATGACATATCTGATAAAGGGTTAGTATCCAAAATATATAAAGAACTTATGAAACTCAACACCCCCCAAATGAATAATCCAATTTAAAAATGGGCAGAAGACATGAACAGACATTTTTTCAAAGAAGACATCCAGATGGCCAATAGACACATGAAAAGATGCTCAATCACTCATCATCATGGAAATGCAAATCAAAACTACAATGAGATATCACCTCACACCTATCAGAATGGCTAAAATCAGCAACACAAAAAAAAACAAGTTTTGGCAAGGATGTGGAGAAAGGGGCATCTTCTTGCACTGTTGGTGGGAATGCAAACTGGTGCAGTCACTGTGGAAAACAGTATGGAGGTTCCATAAAAATAAGGGCGCCTTTGTGGCTCAGTCAGTTGAGTGTCCAACTCTTGATTTCAGCTCAGGTCATGGTCTCAGGGTCATGGGATCGAGCCCTGTGTCAGGCTCTGTGCTCAGTGAGGGGTGTGCTTGAGATTCTCTCTCTCCATCTCCCCCTCCCCCCACTCGTGCTCTGTCTCTCTGTAAAATAAATAAATAAATCTTTAAAAAAAGCTAAAAATAGAACTACCCTATGATCCAGGAAACTGATTACTATTTACCCAAAAAGTACAAAAACCCTAATTCAAAGGGATACATGCACCCCTATACTTATTGCAGCATTATTTATAGTTGCCAAATTATGGAAGCAGCCAATGTGTGTCCACTGATAGATGAATGGATAAAGAAGATGTGATATAATATATATATATAGTACTATGATTTCACAGAAAATTTTTTGCTTCCCTGGAAAAACCTAAACTAATACACTTTTACATGTTTATAGACAATATATATATAACAGAATATTATTTAGCCATAAAAAAGAATGAAATGTTGCCATTCACAACAACATGGATGGAGCTAGAGAGTATAGTGCTAAGTTAAATTAGTCTAAGTTAATGCTTAGTTAAATGTTAAGTTAATGCTAAGTTAAATAAGTCAGAGAAAGACCAATACCACATGATTTTACTCATATGTGGAATTTAAGAAACAAAACAAATAAAAAAAGGAAGAAAAAAGAGGCAAACCAAAGTTAAGAGACAGACTCTTAACTGTAGAGAAGAAACAGACCAGAAACCAGAGGGGAGGTGGGTCAGAGGATGGGTGAAATAGGTGAAGGGGAGTTAGAATACACTTATCTTGATGAACACTGAGTAATATATAGAATTATTGAACCACTCTATTGTACACTTGAAACTAATATAACACTTTGTTAACTATGCTGGAATTAAAATAAAAAAATAGAATAGATTTTAAAATTAATATCTAGGTTCAATAGGAAGTATCACAAGTACAAGATCATATAATTAAGTGCCAAAATTTGAAAAATAATCAGGTTTCTGGATTGCCAATCAAGAGTAAGCAGATTCATTTCTACACCCTATGTAGTTATTTCTATCTCAGTGTAGATCTATGGGCATAAATGAGGTGTGTATGTGACTTTATTTGTGGGCTTGAAGTTTTAGGAGGAAAGCATCTAGTTAGCATGGATGAGGGAGCTCCTTTACATGGATTTCTACAGTTCTTACCATTCTTCCCCAACAGGACAAAAAGAGATACATAAAACTGGAGTGAAAAGAAAGTTATACAAATGGAAGGTATAGTATTGATGATCAACTCCAGCTTTACTCCCTTATATTTAATACCCCTCAGTTCAGGTGGAGATGGATGTTTGTGGGGAAACAGCCTGGGTCAGTTTGGCAACTGAAGTGAGAGAGAGTATGCTGAGAGTGTGTGGTCAGGGAACCTACAAATAGCCTCCAAACCTAGGAACTGGTGCTGGTTGGACTTGAAACCACCTCAGCTTTTGCTCCAAGGGAGGACCACTAATGGAGGAATTAGGCAAAGATCTTTAGTGAGAAGTAGGCCTTTCTTTAATTGGAGGGATTATTTACAACCATGTAAAAGTGCACTAGTTTAGGTTTTTCCAGGGAAACAAAAAATTTTCTGTGAAATCACAGTACTATAAATTTCTGTTGAAAGTGGTGACTACTGAGTAATTTTAGGAGTATCTAAGAAAGCCACAGTTCCTCAAAGCTCTTGCTACTCCAAATATGCTAGCACAAACCTGAAATACCTTTTTATAAAAGATTTTATTTATTTAAGAGAGAGAAAGAGCGTGTGAGTGGGGGAGAGGGGCAGAGGGAGAGAAAGAATTTTAAGCAGACTCCACGCTGAGCATGGAGCCTGATATGTGGCTCTATCTCACAATCCTGAGATCATGACCTGAGCCAAAATCAAGAGTTGGATGCTTAACTGACTGAGCCATCCAGGCACCCCAAGCCTGAAATACTGTTAAATGTATTTCATAGTGAGAGTCCTTTTTTATTTCAATGCATTTAAATTCAGGTCCACTAAGGACCGTCAAGGACTGACTCTCATAAGAGAAGTCATCCATTATGGATGGGGAGTTTAGGTGTTCTTATTAGAAAAAAATGATAAGGTCAGCTCTCCCTATTTTATAGAATTTAAAAATTAAATAAAATGAGAGACATACAAACTAGATTTTAAACCAAAGACTATAACAAGGGATGAAGAAGGGCATTATCATAAATAAGGGGTCTATACATCAAGAAGATGTAACAATTGTAAATACTTATGCCCTCAAATTGGGAGCACCCAAATATATACATCAATTAATAATAAACATATAGAAACTCATTGTTATTAACACAATAATAGTAGGGAACGTTAACACCACACTTACAGCAATGGATAGATCATCTAAGCAGAATATCAACAAGGAAAGAATGGCTTTGAATGATACACTGGGCCAGATAGACTTAACAAATACATTCAGAACATTGTATCCTAAAGCAGAGGAATACACATTCTTTTCGAGTGCCCATGGAACATGCTCCAGAATAGATCACATACTGGGTCACAAATCAGACCTCAACAAGTACAAAAAGATTGAGATCATGCCATGCATATTTTCAGAACACAACACTATGAACCTTGAACTCCACCACAAGAAAAAATTAAGAAGGACCACAAATACATGCATGTTAAAGAACATCCTACTAAAGAATGAATGGGTTAACCAGAAAATTAAAGAAAAAATAAAAAACTACATGGAAGAAAATGAAAATGAAAACATGACAGTCCCAAATCCTTGTATTGCAGCAAAGGCAGTCCTAGGAGGGGAAATATATTGCAATACAGCCCTACCTCAAGAAGCAAGAAAAGTCTCAAATACAAAACCTAAACTTACACCTAAAGGAGCTAGAAAGGGAACAGCAAATAAAGTCTACATACAGGAGCATAATGGAAATAATAAAGATTAGAGCAGAAATAAATGATATAGAAACAACAACAACAAAATAATAGAACAGATAAATGAAACTAAGAGCTGTTTCTTTGAAAGAATTAATAAACTTAATAAAACTCTAGCCAGATTTATCAAAAAGAAAACAGAAATAACCCAAAAAAATAAAAGCATGAATGAAAGAGAGGGAACACAACCAACACCACAGAAATACAAATAATCAGAAGAGAACATTATAAAAAATTATATGCCAACAGACTGGACAATCTGGAAGAAATGGACAAATTACTACTAGAAACATACAGAATACCAAAAATGAAACAGGAAGAAATAGAAAATTTGAACAGACACATAACCACAAAAGAAATCAAATCAGTAATCAAGAATGTCCAAACAAGCAAAAGTCCAGGACCGGATGGCTTCCCAGGGGAATTCTACCAGACATTTATTTTTTTTAATTTAATTTTACTATGTTATATGTTAGTCACCATACAATACATCATTAGTTTTTGATGTAGTGATCCACGATTCACTGTTTTCGTATAACACCCAGTACTCCATGGCAGTACGTGCCCTCCTTAATACTCATCACTGGGCTAACCCATATCCCCAACCCCCTCCCCTCTAACACCCTCAGTTTGTTTCTCAGAGTCCATAGTCTCTCATGGTTCATCTCCCCCTCCGATATCCCCCTCTTCATTTTTCCCTACCTTCTCCTAATGTCCTCCATGTTATTCCTTTTGTTCCACAAATAAGTGAAACCATATGATAATTGACTTTCTCTGCTTGACTTATTTCACTTAGCATAACCTTCTCCAGTCCCATCCATGTTGATGTAAAACTTGGGTATTCATCCTTTCTGATGGCTGAGTAATATTCCATTGTATGTATGGACCACATCTTTTTTATCCATTCATCTGTTGAAAGGCATCTCGGCTCTTTCCACAGTTTGGCTATTGCGGACATTGCTGCTATGAACATTGGGGTGCATATGGCCCTTCTTTTCACTACATCTGTGTCTTTGGGGTAAATACCCAGGAGTGCAATTGCTGGGTCATAGCGTAGCTCTATTTTTAAATGTTTGAGGAACCTCCACACTGTTTTCCAAAGTGGCTGTACCAACTTGCATTCCCACCAACAGTGTAAGAGGTTCCCCTTTCTCCACAACCTCTCCAACATTTGTTGTTTCTTTCCCTGTCCATTTTTGCCATTCTGACTGGTGTAAGGTGGTATCTCAATGTGGTGTTGATTTGAATTTCCCTGATGGCTAATGATGATGAACATTTTTTCATGTGTCTGTTAGCCATTTGTATGTCTTCTTCAGAGAAGTGTCTTTTCATATCTTCTGCCCACTTTTTGACTTGATTACTTGTTTTTTGGGTATTGAGTTTGAGAAGTTCTTTATAGATCTTGGATACCAGCCCTTTATCTGTAGTGTCATTTGCAAATATCTTCTCCCATTCTTTGGGTTGCCTCTTTGTTTTGTTGACTGTTTCCTTTGCTGTACAGGAGCTGTTTATCTTGATGAAGTCCCAGAAGTTCATTTTTGCTTTTGTTTCACTAGCTTTTGGAGATATATCTTGAAAGAAGTTGCTGTGGCCGATGTCAAAGAGGTTACTGCCTATGTTCTCCTCTAGGATTTTGATGGATTCCTGTCTCACATTGAGGTCTTTCATCCACTTTGAGTTTATCTTTGTGAATGGTGTTAGAGAATGGTCGAGTTTCATTCTTCTGCATGTGGCTGTCCAATTTTCCCAGCACCATTTATTGAAGAGACTGTCTTTTTTCCATTGCATGTTTTTTCCTGCTTTGTCGAAGATTATTTGACCACAGAGTTGAGGGTCCATATCTGGCTTGTCTATTCTGTTCCATTGGTCTGTATGTCTGTTTTTGTGCCAGTACCATGCTGTCTTGGTGATCACAGCTTTGTAATATAGCTTGAAATCGGGCAACGTGATGCCCCCAGCTTTGTTTTTCTTTTTCAACATTTCCTTGGCGATTCGGGGTCTTTTCTGATTCCATACAAACTTTAGGATTGTTTGTTCCAGCACTTTGAAAAATGTCATTGGAATTTTGATCAGGATGGCACTGAAAGTATAGATTGCTCTGGGTAGCATAGACATTTTAACAATGTTTATTCTTCCGATCCATGAGAATGAAATATTTTTCCATCTTTTTGTGTCTTCTTCAATTTCTTTCATGAGTGTTTTGTAGTTCCTAGAGTATAGATCCTTTACCTTTTTGGTTAGGTTTATTCCGAGGTATCTTACGGTTTTTGGTGCTATTGTAAATGGAATCGTTTCTCTAATTTCTCTTTCTACAGTTGCGTTGTTAGTGTATAAGAAAGCAACTGATTTCTGTGCATTGATTTTGTATCCTGCCACATTACTGAATTGCTGGATGAGTTCTAGTAATTTGGGGGTGGAGTCTTTTGGATTTTCCACATAAAGTATCATGTCATCTGCGAAAAGAGAGAGTTTGACTTCTTTGCCAATTTGAATACCTTTCATTTATTTTTGTTGTCTGATTGCTGTTGTTAGGACTTCTAGTACTATGTTGAACAATAGTGGGGGAGTGGGCATCCTTGACGTGTTCCTGATCTTAAGGGAAAGGCTTTCAGCTTTTCCCCATTGAGGATGATATTCGCTGTGGGTTTTTCATAGGTGAATTTTATGAACTTGAGGAATGTTCCTTCTATCCCTATATTCTGGAGAGTTTGAATCAGGAAAGGATGTTGTATTTTGTCGAATGCTTTTTCTGCATCAATTGAGAGGACCATATGTTTCTTCTCCCTCCTCTTATTAATATGTTCTATCACACTGATTGATTTGAGAATGTTGAACCACCCTTGCATCCCGGGGATAAATCCCACTTGGTCGTGGTGGATGATCCTTTTAATGTATTGTTGGATGCTATTAGCTAGGATTTTGTTGAGGATTTTGGAATCCATATTCATCAGGGATATCGGTTTGAAATTCTCCTTTTTGATGGGGTCTTTGCTTGGTTTGGGGATTAAGGTAATGCTGGCCTCATAGAATGAGTTTGGAGTTTTCCTTCTGTTTCTATTTTTTGAAACAGCTTCAGTAGAATAGGTATAATTTCTTCTTTGAATGTTTGGTAGAATTCCCCAGGGAATCCATCAGGCCCTGGACTCTTGTTTTTTGGGAGGTTTTGGATCACTGCTTCAATCTCGTTACTGGTTATTGGCCTATTCAGGTTGTCAATTTCTTCCTGTTTCAGTCTTGGCAGCTTATAGGTTTCCAGGAAGGCCTCCATTTCATCCAGATTGCTCAGTTTATTGGCATAGAGTTGTTGATAGAAATTTCTAATAATTGTTTCTATTTCCTTGGTGTTAGTCGTGATCTGTCCCCTTTCATTCATAATTTTATTAATTTGGGTCCTTTCTCTTTTCTTTTGGATAAGTCTGGCCAGAGGTTTATCAATGTTATTAATTCTTACAAAGAACCAACTTCTAGTTTCGTTGATCTGATCTACTGTGTTTCTGGCTTCTAATTCATTGATTTCTGCTCTAATTTTAATTATTTATCTTCTAATGCGTGGCTTAGGCATCGTTTGTTGCTTTTTCTCTAGTTCTTTAAGGTGTAGAGTTAGTTGGTGAATTTGGGATTTTCTGTTTTTTTGAGTGAGGCTTGGATGGCTATGTATTTCCCCCTTAGGACCACCTTTGCAGTATCCCATAGGTTTTGGACCGATGTGTTTTCATTCTCATTGATTTCCATGAATTGTTTAAGTTCTTCTTTGATTTCCTGGTTGACCCAAACATTCTTGAGCAGAGTGGTCTTTAGCTTCCAAATGTTTGAATTTCTTCTAAGTTTTTTCCTGTGATTGAGTTCCATTTTTAAAGCACTATGGTCTGAGAATATGCAGGGAATAATCTCAATCTTTTGGTATCGGTTGAGACCTGATTTGTGACCCAGTATGTGGTCTATTCTGGAGAAAGTTCCATGTGTGCTCGAGTAGAATGAATATTCTGTTGTTTTAGGGTGGAATGTTCTGTAAATATCTATAAGGTCCATCTGGTCCAGTGTATCATTCAAAGCTCTTGTTTCCTTGTTGATTTTCTGCTTAGATGATCTCTCCATTGTGGAGAGTGGAGTATTGAGGTCTCCTACAGTTAACGTATTGTTATCAATATGACTCTTTATTTTGGTTAACAGTTGGCTTATGTAGATGGCTGCTCCCATGTTGGGGGCATAGATATTTACAATTGTTAGATCTTCTTGTTGGATAGACCCTTTAAGAATGATATAGTGTCCTTCTGTGTCTCTATGTACAGTCTTTAGTTTAAGATCTAATTTGTCTGATATAAGAATTGCTACCCCAGCTTTCTTTTGAGGTCCGCTGGCATGGAAGATGGATCTCCATCCCTTCACTTTCAGTCTGGATGTATCTTTAGGTTCCTAATGAGTCTCTTGTAGGCAGCATATGGATGTTTCCTGTCTTTTTATCCAATCTGCAACCCTGTGCCGTATTATGGGAGCGTTTAGGCCATTCACGTTGAGAGTGATTATTGAAAGATATGAATTAATTGTCATCATGTTGCCTGTGAAGACGTTGTTTTTATAGATTGTCCCTGTAAATTTCTGTTGTAGATCACTCTTGGGGTCTTTCTCCTTTTATAGAACCCCCCTTTATATTTCTTGCAGGGCCGGCTTAGTGGTCACATCTTCTTTCAGTTTCTGCCGGTCGTGGAAGCTCTGCATTTCTCCGTCCATTCTAAATGAAAGCCTGGCCGGATAAAGTATTCTTGGCTGCATGTTCTTCTTGTTTAGTATCCTGAATATGTCTTGCCAGGCCTTTCTGGCTTGCCAGGTCTCTGTGGATAGGTCTGACGTTATTCTGATGTTCCTCCCTCTGTACGTAAGGAATCTCTTCCCCCTGACTGCCCTTAAGATGGTTTCCTTGGTTCTAAGATTTGCAAGTTTTACTATTACATGCCGGGGTGTTGGCCTGTTTTCCTTAATGTTGGGAGGAGTCCTCTCTGCCTACAGGACATGAATGTTTGTTCCATTCCTCAGACTACGGAAGTTCTCAGCTACAGTTTGCTCAAATACATCTTCTAGTCCTCTCTCTCTCTCCACTCCCTCCTGGATTCCAATTATTCTGACATTGGAACATTTCATGGTGTCACCTATTTCTCTGATTCTATTTTCAATGATTCTGAGTTGTTCTTCCCTGGCCTCCTCTTTTCCCTTTTTATCTATTATATTGTCTTCCAGATCGCTTATTCGTTCTTCTGCCTCACTTACCCTAGCTGTTAGGTTATCTAGATTGGATTGGATCTCATTGATAGCATTTTTAATTTCTGCCAATTCACCTTTTATTCCTGCCCTTAGAGACTCTATGTTGCCATTAATTGATTTCTCCATTCGAGCCATTGTCTTCACAATGGCTAGCCTGAATTCCATCTCTGACATCTTGGTTATATCTGCATCCATTTGTAAATCTGCAGCATAAGTCATAATCTCTGAGTCTTTTCTGTTTTGGGGGCTCCTCCTCCTAGTCATTCTGTTGATGGGTGTTTGAGGGAATGTATGGAGTCCAAATTATTGACCAGAACGCAAGAAAGATGCACCTGTCTTCTTGGGACCTTAGGGTTGCTGACCTCTTGTTTTCCCAGCCTGTCTTCTGGGGGAGGGGCCTGCCACGCTGTTAGTCAGGCAACTCTGTTTGGGCGGAGTTGCCCTGCCCCCCTGTGGCGGGGGATGGGCTCAGCGGGAATCAGTTTTTGGGGCTTTTGTTCTCTGGCGGCTTTCCCTGGTGGCTTTCCGCGTCTCTTCCACGAGTCAGAGCAGAAGAGACTGTTTCCAACCCTCTGCCTCAGAGCAGAGAGACTGCAGTCTGTTCTTCAGCGAGCTCTCCAGGCCACACTGTCTACGTTTCTGTCCGTGCTGCTATGAACTGCAGCGTCCTGGGTTGTGCACCCCTCAGCAGCGCCCCCAGTCCTGCCTCCAGGACGTGGCACGTCTCTCCCCTTTGTGCTTTTAAAACTGCCAGCCACTCCCAGTTCTCACGTGCGACCCCGCCGCTCCAGATTTCCGCCCTGGGGACTGCCCTAAAGTCTTTTCCCGCTGCTACCGGTCTGCGAGTCTGTGCCCCGTCCCCAGTGTGCAAGGCTGTTGCTCACTGGCGGTGTAGGATCCCCACAGCCAGGCACCCTCCCGCTGCCATTTATCCTCCCATATCTGCCCGCAGAATCACAACTCCCTGCTTTGTACTTCAAAACCAATGGCCTGAGATATTCTGTTTGTAGAGATCCAGATCTTCTTACATCTCAGGCTGGTTTCATGGGTGCTCAGAGTGGTCTGGTAGATATCCAGCTGAATTCCGGGGACCAGTTGAAATAGGGTACCCTACTCCTCCACCATCTTTCCTTCTCCTCTCCTCTAGGATTTTGATGGATTCTTGTCTCACATTGAGGTCTATCATCCATTTTGAGTTTATCTTTGTGTGTGATGCAAGAAAGTGGTCCAGTTTCATTCTTCTGCATGTGGTTGTCCAATTTTCCCAGCACCATTTACTGAAGAGACTGTCTTTTTTCCATTGCATAGTTTTCCCTGCTTTGTCAAAGATTATTTGACCATAGAGTTGAGGGTCCATATCTAGCTTCTCTATTCTGTTCCATTGGTCTATATGTCTGTTTTTGTGCCAGTACCATGCTGTCTTGGTGATCACAGCTTTGTAATATAGCTTGAAATCGGGCGTGATACCCCCAGCTTTGGTTTTCATTTTCAACATTTCTTTGGTGATTTGGGGTCTTTTCTGATTCCATACAAATTTTAGGATTGTTTCTTCCAGCACCTTGAAAAATGTCATTGGAATTTTGATCAGGATGGCATTGAAGGTATAGATTGCTCTGGGTAGCATAGACATTTTAAGAATGTTTATTCTTCCGATCCATGAGCATGGAATGATTTTCCATCTTTTTTGTGTCTTTTTCAATTTCTTTCAGGAGTGTTCTGTAGTTCCTAGAGTATAGATCTTTTACCTCTTTGGTTAGGTTTATTCCGAGGTGTCTTATGGCTTTTGATGCTAATGTAAATGGAATCATTTCTCTAATTTCTCTTTCTGCAGTTGCATTGTTAGTGTATAAGAAAGCAACTGATTTCTGTGCATTGATTTTGTATCCTGCCACATTACTGAATTGGTGGATGAGTTCTAGTAATTTGGGGGTGGAGTCTTTGGTTTTTCCACATAAAGTATCATGTTGTCTGCGAAAAGAGAGAGTTTGACTTCTTTGCCAATTTGAATACCTTTTATTTCTTTTTGTTGTCTGATTGCTATTGCTAGGACTTCTAGTACTATGTTGAACAACAGTGGCGAGAGTGGGCTTCCTTTTCGTCTTCCTGATCTTAAGGAAAGGCTCTCAGCTTTTCACCTTTGAGGTTGATATTTGCTGTGGGTTTTTCATAGATGGATTTTATGAACTTGAGGAATGTTCCCTGTATCCTTATACTCTGTTTTAATCAGGAAAGGATGTTGTATTTTGTCAAATGCTTTTTCTGCATCAATTGAGAGGACCATATGGTTCTTCTCTCTCCTATTAACGTGTTCTATCACATTGATTGATTTGCGAATGTTGAACCACCCTTGCATCCCGGGGATAAATCCCACTTGGTCCTGGTGGATAATCCTTTTAATGTATTGTTAGATCCTATTAGCTAGGATTTTGTTGAGGATTTTGGAATCCATATTCATCAGGGATATCAGTCTGAAATTCTCCTTTTTGATGGGGTCTTTGCCTGGTTTGGGGATTAAGGTAATGCTGGCCTCATAGAATGAGTCTGGAAGCTTTCCTTCTGTTTCTATATTTTGAAACAGCTTCAGTAGAATAGGTATTATTTCTTCTTTGAATGGTTGGTAGAATTCCCCAGGGAATCCATCAGGCCCTGAACTCTTGTTTTTTTGGGAGGTTTTTGATCACTGCTTCAATCTCGTTACTGGTTATTGGCCTATTCAGGTTGTCAATTTCTTCCAGTTTCAGTCTTGGCAGTTTATTGGTTTCCAGGAAGGCATCTATTTCTTCCAGATTGCTCAGTTTATTGGCATATAGTTGTTGATAAAAATTTCTAATAATTGTTTCTATTTCCTTGGTGTTAGTCATGTTCTCTTCCCTTTCATTCATAATTTTATTAATTTGGGTCCTTTCTCTTTTCTTTTGGATAAGTCTGGCCAGTGGCTTATCGATCTTATGAATTCTTTCAAAGAACCAACTTCTAGTTTCGTTGATCTGATCTACTGTGTTTCTGGTTCCTAAGTCATTGATCTCTATTCTTAATTATTTCTCTTCTAATGGGTGGCTTAAGCATCATTTGTTGTTTTTCTCTAGTTCTTTAAAGTGTAAAGTTAGTTGGTGAATTTTGGATTTTTCTGTTTTTTTGAGTGAGGCTTGGATGGCTATGTATTTCCCTCTTAGGACCACCTTTGCAGTATCCCATAGGTTTTGTACTGATGTGTTTTCATTCTCACTGGTTTCCATTAATTAAGTTTTTCTTTGATTTCTTGGTTGACCCAAACATTATTGAGCAGAGTAGTCTTTAGCTTCCAAGTGCTTCAATTTTTTCCAAATTTTTTGTGACTGAGTTCCAGTTTTAGAGCATTATGGTCTGAGAATATGCAGGGAATCATCTCAATCTTTTGGTATTGGTTGAGACCTGATTTGTGACCCAGTATGTGGTCTATTCTGGAGAAAGTTCAGTGTGCGCTCGAGAAGAATGTGTATTCTGTGGTTTTAGGGAGGAACGTTCTGTTTATATGTATGAGGTCCATCTGGTCCAGTGTGTCATTCAAAGCTCTTGTTTCTTTGTTGATTTTCTGCTAAGATGATCTGTCTATTGCTGAGAGTTTAGTATTGAGGTCTCCTACAATTAACATATTGTTATCAATATGACTCTATTTTGGCAAACAGCTGGCTTATGTAGATGGCTGCTACCATGTTGGGGGCATAGATATTTACAAATGTTAGATCTTGTTGGATAGACCCTTTAAGAATGATATGGTGTCCTTCTGTGTCTCTATGTACAGTCTTTAGTTTAAAATCTAATTTGTCTGATATAAGAATTGCTATCTCAGCTTTCTTTTGAGGTCCGTTGGCATGGAAGATGGATATCCATCCCCTCACTTTCAGTCTGGATGTAACTTTAGGTTCCAAATGAGTCTCTTGTAGACAGCATATGGATGCGTCCTGTCTTTTTATCTAATCTGCAACCCTGTGCCGTATTATGGGAGCATTTAGGCTGTTCACATTGAGAGTGATTATTGAAAGATATGAACTTATTGTCATGTTGCCTGTGAAGTCTTTTTTTCTATAGATTGTCTCCGTAAATTTCTGTTCTATATCACTCTTGGGGTCTTTCTCCTTTTATAGAGCCCCCCTTAATATTTCTTTCAGGGCCAGCTTAGTGGTCACGTATTCTTTCAGTTTCTTCCAGTCTTGGAAGCTCTGCATCTCTCTATCCATTCTAAATGACAGCTTTGCCGGATAAAGTATTCTTGGCTGCATGTTCTTCTCATTTAGTACCCTGAGTATGTTTTGCCAGCCCTCCCTGGCTTGCCAAATCTCTGTGGATAGGTCCGACGTTATTCTGATGTTCCTCCCTCTGTACGTAAGGAATCTCTTCCCCCTAACTGCCCTAAAATGGTTTTCTTTGTCCTAAGATTTGCGGGTTTTACTATTACATGCAGGGGTGTTGGCCTGTTTTCCTTGATCTTGGGAGAGGTCCTCCCTACCTCTAGGACACGAATATTTGTTTCATTCCCCAGATTAGGGAACTTCTCAGCTACGATTTGCTCAAATATATCTTCTAGTCTTCTCTCTCTCCACGCCTTTAGGATCCCAATATTTCTGACATTGGAACATTTCATGGTGTCACTTATTTCTGTGATTCTGTTTTCATGGATTTTGAGTTCTTTCTCCCTGGCCTCATCTTTTTCTTTGTTTTCTATCAGTTGGTCTTCTAGATCACTAATTCATTCTTCTGCTTCGCTTACCCTAGCTGTTAGATTATCTAGATTAGATTGGATCTCATTGATAACATTTTTAAATTCTGCCAGTTCAGCTTTCATTTCTGCCCCTAGAGACTCTGTGTTGCCATTAATTGATTTCTCCATTCTAGCTATTGTCTTCACAATTGCTACCCTGAATTCCATTTCCGGCACCTTGATTATATCTATATCCATTTGTAAATCTGTGGCAGAAGTCACAGTCTCTGAGTCTTTTCTATTTTTGGGGTTCCTTGTTTTAGTCATTCCGTTGAGTGGTGGTTGAGGGAATGTACACAGTCTAAATTATTGATCATAACCCAAGCAAGATGCACCTGTTTTATAGGGACCTTAGGGTTGTTGGCCTCTTGTTCTCGCAGCCTGTCTTCTGGGGGAGAGGCTTGCCATGCTGTTACTCAGGCAATCCTGTTTGGGCAGAGTTGCCCTGCCCCCTGTTTGGGGGGTGGTTGGGCTCAGTTAAAACTGGTTTTGGCGGGCTTTTGTTCTCTGGCGGCTTTCTCTGGTGGTTTTCTGCCTCTCTTCCAAGAGTCAGAGCAGAAGAGATCGTTTTCAACCCTCTGCCTCAGAGCAGAGAGATTGCTGTCTGTTCTTCAGTGAGCTCTGCATGCCACATTATCTCTGTTTTTATCTGTGCTGGTATAAACTGCAGCATCCTCGGTTGTACACCCCAGGGGGTTCCCAGTCCTCGCCTCCAGGTTGGGGCATGGGCGCAAGTCTCTGCCCTTTGTGCTTCTAAAACCACAGCCTCCCCCAGTTTGCATGCATGGCCCTGCCACTCCAGGTTTCAGTCCGGAGGCTGGCCTAAAGTCCTTTCCCCATTGCTACTGGTCTGTGAGTCTGTGCCCTGTCCCCAGTGTGGGAGGCTATCATTCACCAGCGGTGTAGGATCCCCATGGCTCTCTCCCCCTTCCATTTATCTTTGGATATGTGCCTGTGGCATCACTTCATACCTCAAAACCAACTGCCTGCGATATTCTGTTTGTAGAGATCCAGATGTATCTTCTTACGTCTCAGGCTGATTTTGTGGGTGTTCACAGTAGTCTGGTAGATATCCAGCTCAATTATGGGGACCAGTTGGAATAGGATCCCCTATTCCTCCACCATCTTTTCCTCCTCCCTGTTGCATTTCTATACACCATTAATGAAGCAGCAGAAAGAGAAATCAAGGAATCAATCCCATTTATAATTATACTAAAGCCTATGAGATACCTAGGAATAAACCTAACCAAAGAGGTAAAATATTTGTACTCTGAAAACTGTAGAATAGTTATGAGAAAAATTGAGGAAGACACAAAGAAATGCAAATCATTCCATGCTCATGGATTGGAAGAACATTATTAAAGTGTCCATAGTATCCAAAGCAATCTACACATTTAATGCAACCCCTATCAAAATACCATCAGCATTTTTCATGGAACTAGAACAAACCATCCTTAAGTTTGTATGGAACCACAGAAGACCCTAAATAGCCAAAACAATCCTGAAAAAGAAAAGCAAAGCTGGAGGCATCATGATTCTGGACTTCAAGTTATATTACAAAGCTGAAGTGATCAAGACAGTATGTTACTGGCAGAAAAACAGACACATAGATCAATGGAACAGAATAGAACCCAGAAATGGACCCACAGCTATATGGCCAACTAATCTTTGACAAAGCAGCTAAGAATATCCAATGGAAAAAAGACAGTCTCAGGGTGTGGGTATATGGGTTAGCCTGGTGATGGGTATTAAGGAGGGCACGTATTGCATGGAGCACTGGGTATTATATGCAAACAATGAATCATGGAACACTACTTCAAAAACTAATGATGTAATATATGGTGACTAACATAATAAAATCAAATTAAAAACATAAAGCTATGAAATAAAAAAAAGACAGTCTCTTCAACAAATTGTTTGGGAAAACTGGACAGCAACATGCAGAAGAATGAAGCTGGACCACTTTCTTACACTATGCACAAAAATAAATTCAAAATGGATGAGAGATCCAACTGTGAGAGAGGAAACCATTAAAATCATAGAGAACAAAGGCAGCAACCTCTTTGACATTGGCTGTAGGAACGTCTTAGTAGGTAGGTCTCCTTAGGCAAGGGAAACAAGAGCAAAAACAGACTGTTGGAACTTCCTCAAATAAAAAGCTTCTGCACAATGATGGAAACCATCAACAAAACTAAAAGGCAGCCAGTGGAATAGGAGAAGATATATGCAAATGACATATCTGATGATAAAGGGTTAATATCCAAAATCTATAAAGCACTTATCAAACTCAACACCCCCAAACTGAATAATTCAGTTAAAAATGAGGAGAAGACATGAGTAGACATTTTTCCAAAGAGAACATACAGACAGCTAAGAGACATATGAAAAGATGCTCAACATCACTCATCATCAGGGAAATATAAATCAAAACCATGATGAGATATCACCTCACACCTATTGAAATGGCTAAAATTAATAACAAGGACACAACAGATGTTGGGGCGATGCAGAGAAAGGGGAACTCTCTTACACTGTGGGAATGCAAACTGGTGCAGCCACTCTTTTTTTTTTTAAAGATTTTATTTATTTATTTGACACACAGAGAGAGCGCACGCACAAGCAGGGGGAGCAGCAGGCAGAGGGAGAGGGAGAAGCAGACTCCTTGCTGAGCAGGGAGCCCAACGTGGGGCTCGATCCCAGGACCCCAGGATCATTACCTGAGCTGAAGGCAGATGCTTAACCAACTGAGCCACCTGGGAGACCCTGGTGCAGCGAGTCTTGAAAAGAGTGTGAATATTCCTCAAAAAGTTAATAATAGAAGTACCTTATGATCCAGCAATTGCCTTACTAGGTATTTACCCAAAGGATACAAAAATACAGATTTAAAGGGGTACACGCACCCCAATGTTTATAGCAACATTATCAACAATAGGCAAACTATGGAAAGAATCTGTGTCCACTGACTGATGAACGGATAAAGGAGAGGTGGTGTGTGTGTGTGTATATATATATGAATATATATATATAATGTAATATTACACTGCCATCAAAAAGAATGAAATCTTGACATTTTCAAGACATGGATGGAGCTAGAGTGTATTATGCTAAGCAATATTAATCAGTCAGAGAAAGAAAAATACCATATGATTTCACTAATATGTGGAATTTAAGAAATAAAACAGATGAACATATGGGAAGGGGAAAAAAGAGAAAGAGAGGGAGGGAAGCAAACCATAAGAGACTCAAAGATAGAGAACAAACTAGGGTTGATGGAGGGTAGGTGGGTGGGGGATGGGCTAAATGGGTGATGGGAATTAAAGAGGGCACTTGTTATGATGACCACTGGGTATTATATGTAAGTGATGAATCACTTAATTCTATTCCTGAAACCAGTATTACAGTATAGGTTAACTAACAAGAATTTAAATGATTTGGAAGAAAAATATTAAAATGAGGACCATAAAAAGGCTTTATAAACTATAAGGTAATATGCAGATAAAATTATTCCATTAACTATTTCTCCTTCATCTTCTGCATAATGCTATTTCTTACCTGAAATATTGCATGAGTTCTCATAAATAAAATTTTTTTGAGAGAGATTTGGGTAACTTTGGCATAATTTTGGACATTGTAGGGTGTTATAATCCAAGGGCAGGGAATTAATGCCATTGAGGATCTAGTTGCAAAAGCCCACTTTTTTATATCTGGAGGTAAGTTTGCCACAATGACACTGTCTGCCAGGGGTATTTGTGTGTGTGTGTTGTGTGTATGGGCCAATGAAGTGTTATTTGTAAAACTGTCTATGTTACTGGAGATCTCTGAAGGTAAAGTGAAAACATTCATTTGACTTGAAAATGGAGTCCCAAGACCTGGGTTTATTGTGGCTACATCACTTTTGGTGTGACTTGGAAGAGAGCAAGCCATTTGAATTTTCGGAGCCTGTTTTCTTGTTCGTAATTAACAACAATAAAGGATTAATAATTGTCACCATGTCACTTCACTGAGAATCAGAGTGAGCTAATGCATGTGAAAGCACTTGTGAACTGTAAATAGCTATTCATTGTTATTTCCAAGTATCAGGAGAAATCATCCAGGGACATGCTTAGAAGCTGCCTTTGGTATATTTCCTTTATTTCAATAGGGACCAATCAATTCTCCAGCCAAGAAGGGAAAGTGACTTAAACATTTGACTTAGGGGTCTAGCCCTTAACCTAGCTTCACCTCTGTTACTGGGACACCCTTACTTTCAAAAAATGCAAGAAGAACTAGACCGGGGAAAATTTTGAAGCAAGTAAATCATATTTTCAATGATTCCCCTTATCCCTTTCAGAACACCTCCTTTAGAGGTTGTACTGGGTAGCAGAAGTAACTATATTCTTAGAGGTTGTATGCACTAATAGTTAATAGTGTGAACTTTGGAGACAGACAGATCTGGACTGAATTCAGTTTGGTTCCATCATTTATTATTTGTGATCTTGGATAAGTTATCCAACTTCTAAGCTCCTTAGATTCCTCGTCTGTAAAATGGGGCCAATAATTACATTTCCTCATGGGGTTGTTACAAGGCTTCAATGCAATAGTGTTTGGCACAAATGATGTTTCCAATAAATATAGCTTTATTTATATTCAAACTATGGTTTTGCTCACTCAGAGTTATTACATTTTAAAGTTACCAACCAGGAAGTAGACACTGTCCTAAAGAATGACTTCTGGTTTGGAGTGTGAAGAACTTTCCCACATCTTAAGCTTGCTGGTTTGGTGTTTCAGTGGTTTGTACAAGTGAACTAACCCTCAGGAAATATTAGGCACAAATTTGAATAAAAATAAAAGCTTGATTTTTTTTCAGTGATATTTCCGCAGCCTTTCCAATTTACATGTTTTTGTAAATTTTTTTAGACTTTATTTATTTATGTGAGAGAGAGAGTGAGCGAGGGAGAGAGAGCATGAACAAGGAGGAGGAGGAGAGGGGAAGGGAAAAGTAAGCTCCCCACTGAGCAGGGAGCCCAATGTGGGGCTCGATTCCAGGACCTCAGGATCATGACCTGACCTGAAGGCAGAAGCTTAACTGACTGAGCCACCTAGGCGCCCCTGTAATTTTTTTTTTTTACTGTTGGTTTCAGGTGATCAGAAGTGCTTTACTTGATATTGATTATATCCTAATAAATATGTGCATCTCTATTTAGTCCAGAAGGCTCCTCACTATTGAATAGTTGGTACATAGATTGGCTGGTCAAAGCTTTGACCTTGACTAAAACAAATTAACAAAAATGAAGATTTTTTCCCCCTGTTCTTAAAAGAACACAAAAGATAGTATTTGTCTTATAGGGCTAAGCTGAATCCCTGGAAGTATAATAGATATGGTTATGGAACAAAAGGGTTAGTTTGTTTATTTCATGATTTTTGATTTGGAACATACTTTTATGGATCAACCTCAAATTCACTTTGTCAGTTTGCAGGTTGCCTTTGTTTCCATGAAATTGTACATAACAATTAATTTCTTACCCATAGAGAAAATTTGTGGGAAAGGAAAGAGGACAAATGTGTGGTTCTTGGTTGGTTGAACATTTTCCATGTAGAAGGAAAATACACTTAATAGGATGAGGAGTAAAGGTTTATCTGGTGTTCAGGAACATAAACTGATCACTTTTGTTACATCTCTTAACATAGAGTTTGAACTGTTGTTTTTCAGTTTCTCACTGTTGCTCAAATGAAGTTTGTGAAAGCACTTTAAAAATAGGAATTCATTGTCAAATTCTGAGATTATTTTTTGTTATGAGCTTAGTGTTGGTGGAGAAATGCTTTTGTTAGAGAATGTTGAACTTTCTCATTTGCATAAAGATATTATTTGTGTCTTCCCTCCTCTGAAATGGTTCTCATGCCCACTTGATTTCTAAATGAAGCACTTTTTTTTCCTCTTTGGACTTTTCATTAATATTATTTGTTTATTCTTATTGTCAATAAAATTTCTACATGCACAACACAATCAGATGGTAACTATATTGAGGTCAAATTCAATTTGTAAATAGATTAAAGAATTACTGACTTCTTTTTAAAATTAAAAAAAATTTTTTTTTCTTTGGGGTGCCTGCTTGGCTCAGTCGTTTAAGCATTTGCCTTCAGCTCAGGTCATGATCCCAGGGTCCAGGGGCCTGGGATTGAGCCCCGTGTTGGGCTCCCTGTTCAGCATGGAGTCTGCTTCTCCCTCTGCTTGCTGCTCCTTCTGCTTGTGCGCTCTCTCTGTCAAATAAATAAAACCTTCAATTTTTTTTATTTGAGTATAGTTGACACACAATGTTGCATTAGTTTCAGGTGTACAACATAGTGATTTGCATTTTTTATGTTATGCTATGCTCACCACAAGTGTAGCTACCGTCTGTCATCAGATAATGCTATTACACTATCACTGACCATATTCCCTATGATGTGCCTTTTATTCCTGTGACTTATTCATTCCATAACTGAAAACCTGTGTCTCCTACTCTCCTTCACCCATTTTGCCTATCCCCTCTCGTAACCCTTCCATCTGGTAACCATCATTTGGTTCTCTGTATTTACATGTCTGATTCTGCTTTTTGTTTTTGTATCTGATGACTATTCAATCTCCAGGCTGTCTTGAATACAATATCATTTAAACAAACAAACAAGCAGTCATCAGGAATAGTAAAAATTGTACCTGTAAGAGTCTGTATTTTTGTTCCTAAGATAAAGAGGACTCATCATTTTACTCATTTTGGTTTTATAATTATCAGTCCTTCTCTTCCTTCCTGTTTTAAGCAGGAAGTACTGATAGCATTATATATAAATAAGCACTCCATGTTGCATAACTCTTGCCTCCTTTCAGACTTTTAAGAGTGTATCAGATAGTTTTGTTGTACTTATTGGGTACTTAGAACAGCAAGTCAGAAGAACATTTTAAACAAAGAAGAAAGGGGTTATAAACCTAAAAATCTCTTCATACTGCATTTTTCTTGGGGGCATGGTTTGTCTATCACACATGTGATATTAACTCAGAAGTTGTCAGTACAAAAGGATCAGCCCTGAGGAAAATTAGGAAATAAATGAAGTGAGCACTTCTTGACTTCTTTTTTTAAAAATATCTTTTCTCTTTTAGATTTTAATTTTATATTAAAGTATAGTTGACATACTTTATTAGTTTCAGGTGTACATCAGAGTGATTTAATAATCTTATACATTCTTAAATGCTCACCATAAATGTAGCTACTATCTGTCATCATGCAAGGTTATTACAATATGATTAACTATATTCCATACACTGTATTTTTCCTCCCTGTGAATTACTTATTTTATAACTGGAAGTTTGTACCTTTTAATCCTCTTTCTCTTTTCCCTTCTTTATCTCTTTAGCTTTCCAGGCATCCGGTGCTTCTCTTCTTATGCTGAGTTCCAAAGGTTTGAAGGAAAATGGATCTGAGAAATTGCTAACATTTCAGTGTAAAGAAATTTAAATTGTTCTTTTTTTCTGAAGTGACTATTTTATTTTAGTTATATGAAATTACAAATATCACTAAACAAAAATAAAAAACCAATTATGGAAATCATCCATGATCTCACTTTTCCAAATTAACCCACTCTTAATATTTATGTGTTATAGCCTTTTATGCTTTTTTCTTTATGTATATACATAGATATATTCATCAAAATAGGATTACATTATACATATTGTTTATCAACCTATTTCTTTCAGTTATTGATTTCTTTACATTTTTTTATTTGAGTATAGTTGACACACAATGTTGCATTAGTTTCAGGTGTACAGCATAGTAATTCATCTTCTCTATACATTATGCTATGCTCCCCAGGTGTAGCTACCATGAGTCACCATACAGCACTATTACAGTATCATTGACTATATTCCCTATGATATGCCTTTTATTCCCATGACTTACTCATTCCATAATTGGAAACCTGTATCTCCCACTCCCTTTCACCCATTTTGCCCTAACCCCCTCTTCTCTGGCAACTATCAGTTTTGTTCTCTGTATTTACATGTCTGATTCTGCTTTTTGTTTGTTTGCCTATTCATTTATTTTGTTTTTTAGGTTCTATGTATGAGTGAAATCATATGGTATTTGTCTTTCTCTGTCTTACTTATTTCACTTAGCATAATACTCTCTAGGTCCATCCATCCATGTTGTTGCAAATGGCATAATCTCATCTTTTTTATGGCTATGTAACATTCCATCGTGTATATATATACTATATCTTCCTTATCTATTTGTCTATCAATGGACTCTTCAACCTGTTATTTTTATTTAGCAAATATTATTATTTTTCTATAACATCAAATACAATCTCTCTCTTTTTTCTCTATTTGGGTTTATTTTCATTAAATTTTTTGGTATTTTCTAGGTCACCTACAGAGCATTTTTCTTGCTGCAATCTATTGAAAGTCACCTCTCTCCATACAAAGGTTTCTAAAAAAATGAAAACATTAAAACAAAAAATTAAAAAAATTTTCATGTTGTATGTGCCTATTTGAGGAGCCTATGGCGCTAAGCTACCATTTGTGGGATTATGACTGAATGCTTCTAAGTTAGAATCCCACCCAGGAGGCATTATATGGAAGGGCTATACAACTTGGTTTGGCCTCAGATAGCTGGACCCTCCACCTCTGATGCTGCTCAGTGTTTCCCACTGTGCACCAGGACAGGATCTGGTGCAGAAAGCTGCTCTCCCCTGAATGAATGTAGCTCAGGAAGTGAGGTCACCCCCTCACCAGTCACAAAGCACATGTTGGTGGGAAAATGTGCTAAAATTTTTTAAAGTTAAAATTATATGTTGGGGAGGATTGCTGGGAAGAAGACAGAGTAGGAGGACACTAACCTCACCTAATCCCATGGACACAACTAAATAACACTCACATAAGTATAAATAACCCAGAAAATGACCTGAAGATTGGCAGAACAAACTCCACAACTTAATGTAGTAAAGAGGTGACATTGAAGAAGGTAGGATGGGTGCACATGGGATGTGGAGCTAAACAGACTTGCTGGATTGTCTGTGAGAGGGAGAGACCCACAAGGGCAGAGATGGAAGAAAAATAGACTATCACACTGGGGAGCCCACATAGGAAAAAAGAATTCCCATAACATTTGGCTTTGAAAACCAGAGGGGCTGAATTTCATGAGTTCCTACAACCAGCAGGTCTTAAAAACCTGGAATTTTAAAAATCAGCCATCTTAGTTCTGGGAGAGCTGGGAGTGCAAGAGGAAACTGAGTCCCCACACTTAAAAAGACAGTACAGCAAAGAGCCCCCAGAGATACAGCACAGAAGCAGCAATTTGAAAAACACTTCAGTCATATGGGAGGGAGAGCTGTTAACTAATCTCAGATCATGTCCTGGAGGGACAAAGCTCTTTGAGAGACTTCCAGGAACAAAGTAGCTGGTAGGTGCTGTTTCCCTCACCCAACCTCCAGCATAAACACATGACCACCTACAGGAACCAGCATGGTGCCAACATTCACTATCTAAATTGCTAACACCACACATCCTGCCCCTTTTTCAGAGAATCTACCCCCTCCAGGCAGACCTGACTCAGTATTGGCAGTGCAGGTCTTCCCCCCCACAGAAGACTGGCGCACATTTTGTTAACACCACACCTCCTGCCTCCATGAGCTTTGTGGATCCACCCCCTCTAACCCAACCAGCCTTGGTTGCAACGGCAGGTCCCCTCTCGCAAAGGACTGGCACCAAATCCTTGTTAATACTGCAACTCTCAACACTGCAAACATTGAAGTTCTGCCCCCTTCAATAAACTTGTGGCCAGGACACATCCAAAGCAATGCCACAAGCCTGGCAGTATGCAAGCAGCCTTGACAGAGGCCAATACCACTCCAAAGTGACTTCTGCCCCAGGGAGAGGGAAAGACAACCATACACACAAGGAAGACTGTGGCTCCAGCAGTGGGCTGGGGGTAGACAGATGGTTTGACTTCAGGCCCTGCCCACCAAAAAAAGCTTCTCAGGGGACAACCAGGGAAAGGGCCCTGCAGTTTGGTGCTACTGCATCTCTGAAAAATGCCTGGTCAAACTCAAATCAAGCCCAAGGCTACCCCAGACCGGTCCACTAACAACACAGGAACCAAACACAGCCCAGAACAGGCAAAGAGAGTCATTGCAGACATTTGGACTGAATGAAAAAGTGGCTCAGCCACAATAGCAGGGCACATGCAAAACACATAGTAGACACTCCTGAAACACCAGGTTCTTGTGAACAGGGGACACTGCACTGCAGGGCAGTACGGGGTCTCTTCATAAGGCCACTACTTTCAAGAGTAGGACATGTAGCTGACTTTCCTAACACAAGAAAGAGACACAGAGAGTTAGACAAAATGGGTAGCCAGAGGAATATGTCTCAAATGAAAGAACAGGACAAAATCACAGCAAATGATCTAAGCAGAATGGAGAAAAGTAATATGTCTGATAGAGAATTTAAAGTAATGATCACCAAGATACTCATTGGACTTGAAAAAAGAGTGCAGGACATCAGTGAGACCCTTAACAAAGAGACAAAAAGAACCAATCAGAGATGAAAACCACAATAAATGAAATTAAAAATACACTAGATGGAATAAATAGTAGACTAGAGGAAGCAGAAAAGCAGAAAAACGAGAAGGCAACCTGAAAAACAGAGTAATGATAAGTAAACAAGCTGAGCACATGAAAGAAAAAAGTAATGCAAAGTAAGAATAGATTTAGGGAGCTCAGCACCACCATTAAGCATATTATAATTCACACTATAGGGATCCCAGAAGGACAAGAGAGAGAAAGGGGGAGGGGAGAAAATTTATTTGAAGAAATAATAGCTGAAAACTTCCTGAATCTGGGAAAGGAAAAAAATCCAGATCCAGGAGGCAGAGAGATCTCCCACAAAATCAACCAAAGTAGGTCCACACCAAGACACGTATTAATTAAAATGGAAAAAAGTAGTGATGAAGACAAAAATTTAAAAGCAGCAAGAGAAAAAAAACACTTACATACAAGGGAAACCTAATAAGACTATCAGCACATTTTTTTTTTTTTTTAGCAGAAACCTTGCAGGCCACAAAGGAGTGGCATGATATACTCAAAGTGATGAAAGGGAAAAATCTACAGCCAGGAATACTCTATCTAGCAAGGCTATGATTCAAAATAGAAGGAGAGATAGAGTTTCCTAGACAAAAAGGTTAAAGGAATTCATGACCACTAAACCAACCCTACAAGAAATGCTAAAGAGGACTCTATGAGTGGAAAGGAAAGACCAAATATAAGAGTATGAATAGTAGGAAGCACAAAAGCAGAAAAATAAGTATATCTGTAAAAATCAGCCCAGGAACTCACAAAATAAAAGAATGTAAAGTATGACACCATATACCTAAAATATGTGGGGGAAAGGAATAAAGAATGTGTTCAAACTTAAGTGACCATTACTTAACATTCACTGCTATATGCACAAGATGTTATATACAAAACTAACAGCAACCAGAAATCAAATACCTGTAATAAATATGCAAAAAAACAGAAAAGAATCCAAGTTTATCACTAAAGAAAGCCAACTAATCACAAGAGAAGGGGGCAAAGGAAGAAAGGAACAGAGAGGAACTAAACAAACATAAACCAAGTAACAAAATGGCAATAGATACATCTCTATCAATAATTACTTTGAATCTAAATGGACTAAATGCTCCAATCAAAATACATAGTTTGAAAGAACAGATAAAAAAGCAAGACCCATCTGTATGCTGTCTATAACAGACTCACTTTAGACCTAAAGACACAGGCAGATTGAAAGTGAAGGGATGGAGAAGTATTTATCATGCAAATGGATGTGAAAAACCCCCAGTATAGCAATAATTATTGCTACAGACAAAATGTAAAACATTTATCAAGCAAGTGGGTGTTAAAAGAAAGCTAGGGCAGTGATACTTATATAAGACAAAATAGACTTTAAACAAATACTGTAACTAGAGACAAAGAAGGACACAAAAATCATAAAATGAACAACCCAACATGAAGATATAATAATTGAAAATATTTATGCCCCAACATGGAAGCAACCAAATACATAAAACAGTTAATAACAAACATAAAGGAACAAATCCATAGTAATACAATAATAGTAAGGGACATTAACACCCCACTTATATCAATGGACAGATCATCTAAACAGAAAATCAATGTGGAAATGCTGGCTTTGAATTAGACTAAATGGACTTAACAGATATATTCAGAACATTCTATCCTGAAACAGCAGAATACTTATCCTTTTCAAGTGTATATGGAACATTCTCCAGAATAGATCACATATTAGGCCACAAAACTAGTCTCAACAAATTAAAAAAAGATCCAAGTCATACCAGGCATCTTTTCTGACCATGATGCTATGAAATTAGAAATCAACGAAGGAAAAAAATCTGGAAAGACCACAAATATATAGAGATTAAATAACATGCTACTAAACAATAAATGGGTCAACCAAGAAGTGAGAAAGGAGATAAAAAAATATGTGTAGACATGGGGGGCCTGGCTAGCTCAGTCAGTAGAGCATGCAACTCTGGGTCTCGGGGTAGTGGGTTTGAGCCCCATGTTGGGTGTAGACATTACCTAAAAGTAAAATCTTTAAAAAAAATACATGGAAAAAATTATTTTCCAGTGAAAAAATATAAAAAAATACATAGAGACAAATGAAAACACAATGGTCCAAAAATCTTTGGAATGCAGAAAAAGTGGTCCTGAGAGGGAAGTTTATAGCAATACAGGCCTACCTCGAGACAGGAAAAATCTCAAATAAATTACCTAAACTTACACCTAATTGAGCTAGAAAAAGAACAAACAAAACCCCAGACCAGTAGAAGGAAGAAATTAATAAAGATTAGAGCAGAAATAAATGATATAGAAATATAAAAAAAAAATAAGAAAACAAACAAAAACAACAAATTAATGAAATCAGGGACTGGTTCCTTGAAAAGATTAACAAAATCAATAAACCTCTAGCCAGAGACATGAAAGGGGGGGGAGGGGAGAGAGAATTCAAATAAGCAAATTCAAAAATGAAAGAGGAGAAATAACAACTGACACCAGAGAAATAAAAAGGATTGTAAGAGAATATTAAGACAAACTATATGCCATAATTTGGACAACCTAGAAGAAATGTATAGATTCCTAGAAACATATAACCTCCCAAAACTGAATCAGGAAGAAATAGAATATTTGAACAGAACGATTACCAGTAATGATATTGAATCTCTAATGAACAAAATCCCAACAAACAAAATTGCCAGACCAGATGGTTCCACAGGTTATTTCTAAAAAATATTTAAAGAAGAGTTAGTACTTATTCTCCTCAAATTATCCCAAAAAATAGAAGAGGAAGGAAAACTTCCAAGTTCATTCTATGAGGCCGGCATTACCCTGATACAAAAACAGATAAAGACACTACAAAAAAAGAGAACTACAGGCCAATATCTCTGATGAACACAGATGCAAAAATCCTCAACAAAATATTAGCAGGCTGAATCAAACAATATATTTAAAAAATTATTCACCATAATTAGTGGGATTTTTTTCCTGGGATGGAAGGGTGTTTTAATATTTGCAAATCAATCAATATGATAGATCATATCAAGAAGATAAAGGATAAAAATGATCATTTCAATAGATGCAGTAAAAGCATTTCACAATGTGCAACATCTATACAAGATAAAAGCCCACAACAAAGTATGGTTACAGGGAACTACCTCCACATAATAAAGGCCATATATGAAAAATCCACAGATAACATCATCCTCAATAGGGAAAAACTGAGAGCTTTTCCCCTAAGGTCAGAAAAAATACAAGGATATCCACTCTCAGCAATTTTTAAATTTTTTGTGTGGAAGTAATTTTTAATGAGATTATAGTCCAAATAACAATATCAAATTTAAATTTGAGTTTAAGAGAAATGAAATTGCTGGAATATTATAATCTAAAAGATTTCTCTAAGCTTAAAAGATAACAATACACATTAAAAACTTGGAGTTATTATTATTATTATTATTATTATTATTATTATTATTTTAGTTTCAGGTGTAGAATTTAGTGATTCATCACTTACATACAACACCCAGTGCTCATCTCAACAAGTGCCCTCGTTAATACCCATCACCCATTTAACCCATCCCCTCACCCTCCATTCCTGTAACCCTCAGTTTGTTCTCCATAGTTAAGAGTCTGTTTTCTGGTTTGCCTCTCTTTTTTTACCCCTATGTTCATCTGCTTTGTTTCTTAAATTCCACTATAAATTAAATCATATGGTATTTGTCTTTCTCTGACTTATTTCACTTAACATAATACACTCTAGCTCTATCCATGTTGCAAATGGCAAGATTCCATTCTTTTTGATGGCTGAGTAATATTCCATTGTAGATATACACCACCTCTTCTTTATCAATTCATCACTTGATGGACTTTTGGGCTCTTTCAATAAGTGGACAATGCAGCTATGACATCAGGGTGCACATATCCCTTTTAATTAGTATTTTTGTATCCTTTGGGTGAATACCTAATAGTGCAATTGCTAGATCATAGGGTAGTTCTATTTTTAACTTTCTGAGGAACTTCCATACTGTTTTCCAGAATGGCTGCACCAGTTTGCATTCCCCCCAACAGTGTAAGAGTTTTCCTCTTCTCCACATCCTTGTCAATATCTGTTGTTTCCTGTGTTGTTAATTTTAGCCATTCTGACAGGTGTCAGGTGATATCTCATTGAAGTTTTGATTTGTATTTCCCTGATGATCAGTGATGTCAAGCATGTTTTCATGGGTCTGTTAGCCATTTGTATATCTTCTTTGGAAAAAAAGGCTATTCATGTCCCCTGCCCATTTTTTTAAACTGGACTATTTGTTTTTTGGGTATTGAGTTTCATAAGTTCTCTATGTATTTTGGATACTCACCCTTTATCAGATACATTATTTATAAATAGCCTCTCCCATTCCAAAGGTTGCCTTTTAGTTTTGTTGATTGTTTCCCTTGCTGTGCAGGTTTTTATCTTGTTGAAGTACCAATAGTTTGTTTTTGCTTTTGTTTCCCTTACCTCAGGAGACATATCTAGTAAGACTTTGTTACGGTTGATTTCAAAGATGTTGCTGCCTGTATTCTCCTCTAGGACTTTAATGGTTTCCTGTTTCACAGTTATGCATTTCATGTATTTTGAATTTAGTTTTGTGTATAGTGTAAGAAAGTGGACCAGTTTCATTCTGTGAATGTTGCCGTCCAGTTTATTCAACACCATTTCTTGAAGAGACTGTCTTTTTCTATTGGATATTCTTTCCTGCTTTGATGAAGATTAATTGACCATATAGTTGTGGGTCCATTTCTGGGTTTCCTATTCTGTTCCATTGATCTATGTGTCTGTTTTTGTGCCAGTACCATACTGTCTTGATGATTACAGCTTTATAATAAACTTCAAGTCTGGAATTGTGATGCCTCCAGCTTTGCTTTTCTTTTTCAAGGTTTCTTTGGGATTTGGGGTCTTTTATGGTTCCATACAAATTTTAGTATTGTTTGTTCTAGCTCTGTGAAAAATACTGATGATATTTTGATAGGGATTGCATTAAATGTGTAGGTTGCTTTAGGTAATATAGATATTTTAACAACATTTGTTTTTCCAATCCACGAGCAAGGAATGTTTTTCCATTTGTTTGTGTCATCTTCAATTTCTTTCATCAGTGTTTAGTAGTTATCAGAACACAGATATTTTACCTTTTTAGCTATGTTTATTCCTAGGTATCTTATAGTTTTTGGTGTAATTGTAAATTGGATCAATTCCTTGATTTCTTTTCCTGCTGCTTCATTATTGGTGCATAGAAATGCAACAGATTTCTGCATGTTGATTCTGTATCTTGTGGCTTTACTGAGTTTGTGTATCAGTTCTACAAATTTTTGGTGGGGTCTTTTGGGTTTTCTACATAAAGTATCATGTCATCTGCAAATAGTAAAGTTTGACTTCTTCGTTGCTGATTTGGATGCATTTTATTTCTTTTGTTGATTGATTGCTGAGGTTAGCACTTCCAGTACTATGTTAAATAACAGTGGTGAGAATGGACATCTCTATCTTGTTCCTGACTGTAGAGGAAAAGCTCTCATTGAGGATGATATTGGTTGTGGGTTTTTCATATATGGCCTTTATGATGTTGAGGTATGTTCCCTCAATCCCTACTTTGTTAAGGGTTTTAATCATAATGGGTGTTGTACTTTGTCAAATGATTTTTCTGTATCTATTGAGAGGTCATTGGTTCTTTTAAAATAGATTTTTATTTATTGATTTGAAAGAGAGCTGAATGAGAGAAAGAGAGAAAGAGAGAGAGATAGAGACACACAGAAAGAGAGCACAAGCAGGGGGAGGGACAGAGGGAAAGAGAGAAGCAGACTCCCCATTGAGTAAGGAGCCTGATTCAGAGCTCAGTCCCTGGACTCTGGGATAATGACCTGAGCCAAAGGCAGATGCTTAACTGACTGAGCTACCCAGGCACCCTGAGAGGTCATATGGATCTTATCCTTTATTTTATTAATGTGGTGTATCATGTTGATTGATCTGTGAATATTAAACTATACTTGCATCCCAGCAATAAATTCTATTTGATCATGGTGAATGATTCTTTTAAATATTGTTGAATTCGATTGGCTGTCTTTTGTTGACAATTTTGCATCCATGCTCATCAAGGATATTGGCCTATAATTCTCTTTTAGTGGAGTCTTTGGTTTTGGTATCAGGGTAATGCTGGCCTCATAGAATGAGTTTGGAAGTTTTCCTCCCATTTTTATTTTTTGAAATAGTTTGAAAAAAGTGGGTATTATCTCTTCTTTAAATGTTTGGTAGAAGTCACCTGTGAAGCCATCTTGCCCTGGACTTTTGTTTCTTAGGAGATTTTTGATTACTGATTCAATTTCCTTGCTGGTTATCAGTCTGTTCAAGTTTTATATTTCTTCCTGATTCAGTTTTGGTAGTTTATATGTTTCTAGGAATTTATCTAGTTTTTCAGATTCTCTGAGTTGTTAGAATATAATTTTTTTAATAATTTTCTCTTACAATTATATTTCTGTAGTGTTGGTTGGTTGTTAGTTCTCCTCTTGCATTTGTGATTTTATTCATTTCGGTCATTTCTCTTCTCTTTTTGAAACATCTGGCTAGGTGTTTATCAGTTTTATTAATTGTTGCAAAGAATAAGCTCCTGGTTTCCTTGATCTGTTCCTTTTTTTCCCTTTAGTTTCTATATCATTATTCCTGCTCTTATCTTTATTATTTCCCTTCTTCTACTGGCTTTAGGCTTCATTTCTTGTTCTTTTTCTAGGTCCTTTAGCTGTAATGTTAAGTTGTGTATTTTGGGTTTTTTCTTGCTTCTTGAGGTAGGCCTATATTACTATATACTTCCCTCATAGGACCATGTTTACTATATCCCAAAGGTTTTGGACTGTCATGTTTTAATTTTCATTTGTTTCCATGTATATTTTTATTTCCTCTCTGATTTCCAGGTTGACCCATTCATTTTTTAGTAGGATGTTCTTTAACTTCCATGTATTTGTGGTCTTTCCAAATTTATTTTTGTGGGTGACTTCAAGTTTCATATCATTGTGGTCAGAAAAATGCATTGTATGATCTCGATAGTTTTGTACTTGTTGAGGCCTGATTTGTGACCTAGTATGTGATCTATTCAGGAGAATATCCCATGTGCACTTTAATACTGCCTCTTTAGAATGAAATGTTCTGAATATATCTGTTAAATCCGTCTGTTCTAGTGTCATGCAAAGCCATTGTTTCCTTGTTATTTTCTGCCTAGATGATGTGTCCATTGATGTAAATGGAGTGTTAAGGTCCCCTACTATTATTGTATTATTATCAATGCATTCCTTTATGTTTTTTTTTCTTTTTAAAATTTTTTATTGTTATGTTAATCACCATACATTACATCATTAGTTTTTGATGTAGTGTTCCATGATTCATTGTTTGTGCATAACACCCAGTGCTCCATGCAGAACGTGCCCTCCTCAATACCCATCACCAGGCTAACCCATCCTCCCACCCCCCTACCCTCTAGAACCCTCAGTTTGTTTTTCAGAGTCCATAGTCTCTCATGGTTTGTCTCCCCCTCCAATTCCCCCCTTCATTCTTCCCCTCCTATTTTCTTCTTTTTTTTTTTTTTAACATATATTGCATTATTTGTTTCAGAGGTACAGATCTGTAATTCAACAGTCTTGCACAATTCACAGCGCTCACCATAGCGCATACCCTCCCCAATGTCTATCACCCAGCCACCCCATCCCTCCCACCCACCCCACTCCAGCAACCCTCAGTTTGTTTCCTGAGGTTAAGAATTCCTCATATCAGTGAGGTCATATGATACATGTCTTTCTCTGATTGACTTATTTTGCTCAGCATAACACCCTCCAGTTCCATCCACATTGTTGCAAATGGCAAGATCTCATTCCTTTTGATGGCTGCATAATATTCCATTGTATATGTATACCACATCTTCTTTATCCATTCATCTGTCAATGGTCCTTTATGTTTTTTATTATTTTATATATTTGTGTGCTGCCAAGTTGGGGGCATAATTATTTACAATTGTTAAATCTTCTTGTTGGATAGTCCCCTTTATTATGATACAGTATCCTTCTTCATCTCTTGTTACAGTGTTTGGTTTAAAATATAACTTTCTGATATAAGTATTGATACTCCAGCTTTCTTTTGACATCCACTTGCATGATCAATGTTTCTCTATCCCCTCACTTTCAATCTGCAGGTGTCTTGAGGTCTAAAATGAGTCTCATGCAGCATATAGATGGGTCTTGTTTTTTTTAATCCATTCTGACACACTATGTGTTTTGATTGGAGCATTTAGCCCCTTTACATTCAGAGTACATTATTGATAGATATGAATTTAGTCCCATTTTGTTACTTGATTTGTCAGTGTTTCTGGAGAGTTTCTCCATTACTTTCAAGACTTTGTCACTTTTGATCTTTCCTTCTCACTCAAAGAGTCCCCTTTAATATTTCTTGCAGGGGTGGTTTAATTCTCATGAACTCCTTTAGTTTTTATTTGTTTGGGAAACACTTCTCCTTCTATTCTGAATCACAGCCCTGCTGGATAGAATATTCGTGTCTGCAGACTTTTCCCATTAGGCACGTTGAATATATCATGCCACTTTCTTCTGGCTTGCTACATTTCTGTGGCGAGATATGCTGCAATCCTTATGGGTCTTCCCTTGTAATTTAGGGACATTATTTGTCTTGCTGCATTTAGGATTTTTCTTTATCAGTATATTTTGCACATTTAAATACAATATATCTTTAAAATTCAAATTCCTTGCTGGTTATTGGTCTGTTCAGATTGTCTATTTCTTCCTGTTTCAGTCTTGGTAGTTTATAAGTGTCCTGGAATGCATCCATTTCTTGCAGATTGCCTAGTTTATTGGCATATAGGTAATAAGTTCTAAGTTCTAATAATTGTCTCTATTTCCTTGGTATTGGTTATGATTTCTCCCCTTTTATTCATGATTTTATTAATTTGGGTCCTTCTTTTTTTTGGGTAAGTCTGCCTAGAAGTTTATCGATCTTATTAATTCTTTCCAAGAACCAGCTTCTAGTTTTGTTGATCTGTTCTACTGTTCTTCTAGTTTCTATTTCATTGATTTCTGCTCCAATTTTTATTATTTCTCTTCTCCTGCTTAGTTTAAGTCTTATTTGATGTTTTTTCCTCCAGGTCCTTTAGGTATAAGGTTAGTTTGTGAATTTGGGATTTTTCTAATTTTTTGAAAGAAGCTTGGATGACTATGTACTTCCCTCTAAGGACCACCTTTGCAGTATTCCATAGGTTCTGAACAGATGTGTTTTCATTCTCATTGGTTTGCATGAACTGCTTAAGTTCCTCTTTACTTTCCTGATTGACCCATTCATTCTTTAGCAGGATGCTCTTTAACTTCCAAATGTTTGCATTCCTTCCAAATTTTTCCTTGTGGTTGAGTTCCAGTTTCAATGCATTGTGGTTTGAAAATATGCAGGGAATAATCTCAATCTTTTGGTATCAGTTGAGATCTGATTTGTTTTCCAGTATGTGATCTTTTCTGGAGAAAGTTCCATGTGCACTTGAGAAGAATGAGTATTCTGTTGTTTTAGGATGGAATGTTCAGCATATATCTGTAAAGCCCATCTGGTCCAATGTGTCCTTCAAAGCTCTTGTTTCTTTGTTGATTTTCTGCTTAGATGATCTGTCCATTTCTGTGAGTGGAAGGTTGAAGTCTCCTACTATTAATGTATTTTTATCAATATGATAAAAATATGATTATTTTTTCTTTATTCTTTATTTTGGTTAATAGTTGGTTTATTTATTTATTTTGTTGGAGAGACCCTTTAAGTATGATATAGTGTCCCTCTGCATCTCTTACTACAGTCTTTGGTTTACAATCTAATTGGTCTGATATGAGAATTGCTACCCCAGCTTTGTTTTGAGGTCTGTTGGCATAGTAAATTGTTCTCCATACCCTCACTTTTAATCTGGAGGTGTCTTTAGGTTCAAAATGAATCTCTTGTAGACAGCATATGGATGGGTCCTGCTTTTTCATCCCATCTGAAACACTGTGCCTTTTCATGGGAGCTTTCAGCCCATTCACATTGAGTGTAACTATTGAAAGATATGAATTTAGTGCCATTGTAATGCCTATAAAGTCACTGTTTCTATAGATTGTCTCTGTTAATTTCTGGTTTGTATTACTCTTGGGGTCTTTCTTCCTTTATAGAATCCCCTTTAAAATTTCTTTCAGGGCTGGCTTGGTGGTCACATGTTCTTTCAGTTTCTGCCTGTCCTGGAAGCTCTTTATCTCTCCATCCATTCTGAATGACAGCCTTGTTGGATGAAATATTCTCGGCTGCATGTTCTTCTCATTTAGTACACTGACTATGTATTGCCAGCCCTTTCTCACTTGCCAGGTTTCTGCGGATAGGTTTGATGTTATCCTGATTTTCCTCCCTTCGTATGTAAGAAATCTCTTCTCCTTAGGTGCTCTCAAGATAGCTTCCTTGGCTCTAAGATTTGTAAATTTCACTATTATATGCTGGGGTGTTGGTCTATTTTTATTGATTTTGGAAGAGGTCCTCTCTGCCTCTTGGACATGAATGCTTGTTTCCTTCCCCAGATTAGGGAAGTTCTCAGCTATGATTTGCTCAAATATACCTCCTAGTCCTCTCTCTTTCTCCACCTCCTCAGGGATCCCAAGAATTCTGACATTGGAACGTGTCATGGCGTCATTGATCTCTCGGGGTCTGTTCTCATGGGCTTCTACCTGCCTATCCCTATCTTCCTCAGCTTCCTTCCTTTCTATCAGCTTATCTTCTAGATCAATGATTCATAGTTCTGCCTCATTTACCGTGGCTGTTAAAGAGTATCCATTTTAGACTGCATCTCATTCATAGCATTTTTAAGTTCTGCCTGATTAGATCTCATTTCTGCCCTTAGAGATTCTATATTGTTGCTAATGCTTTTCTCAAGCCTAGCTATTGACTTCATGATTGCTACCCTGAAGTCTATCTCTGATATCTTGCTTATATCCATATCCATTAGATCTGTGGCAGAGGCCATTGTTTCTGGTTCTTTTCTTTGTTGGGAGTTCCTCCTCCTAGTCATTCTGTTGAGGGATGGTTGAGGGAATGGACAGAGTCCAAAATATCAACTACTACTCAAGCAAAATGCACCCTAGAAAAAATCCAAAGTGGTTGGAATCTACCACAGATACACCACCAAAGCCAAGATGATCCAAAACAATAAAAAAGAAAGAAAAAATAAAAGAGAAAAAAAGGAAAAAAAAGAGGGGTGCAGGGAGAAGGATTATAATCTCTCAGGGTGGACACAGCAGGGTGATATGTCTGTTCCTGCTTGATTTTTGGTCTGTGTGTTTGAAGACAGTATATCCCAAAATTGCAAAGAAATCAGAACTTATATATATATCAAGATAAAATTGAATAGAGTGAAAAACGGGCTGGTATGAGGCATAAATCTGTAAAACATATATGTGAAAAAAAAGTTAGGAAGAGACTTAAAAATGTAGGTTGGGAAATAAGAATCTATTTGAAATGGGAGCAGGGTTAAAAAAAAAAAAAGAATAAGAAAAGAAACTAAAAAAGAAATGTAAAATGTTAGCCTGAAGTATAAGCAATTCATGAGGGATCACCTGGAGCTCCCTATATGATTTTCCCCTTGCACTGGAGTTTTACAGTCCTGTGGGAAATAAGCTTGCCTTTTACCTGTTCTTCCAGTCTGTCTTCTGAGAGAGAGGCTTGTTACCCGACTTCTCAGGCATCTTTGCCTGGGTGAAGTTGCCCCACCCCTTGTCAGGGGGATGGGCTTAATGTGAGCTGGTTGGCTGTGGGGCTTTTGTTCTCTGGCATCTTTCTGCTTCTCTTTAGAGGGTCAGAGTAAACATGGCTGTGCAGGAATATTTGACACAGAGCCACAATGTCACCGCCCCCCCCCCCCAACAAATCTTCCAGGTCAATCCATTTCCACCTTTTCGAGTACTGAACTCTACAGACTCATGCAATTCATGCCCACCACACCTCTCTTGGGGGAGTCACGGGGACCCGCGAGCAACTCTGTGCTTTGTGACTTTGCAATTGCTAGAGGCTGTGGGCTTGCACGTGCACCCTCTTCCACAGCTCCTAGGTCATGCTGGGTGCTGCCCCAGCGTCTCTTCATGGGCCACACTGCCCTGAGAGCTGTCCCTCTTGTGGGTACAAGAAGTTTTATATCTCCCCTAAGATGTTAGACAGCCTGCACCTTCTATTCCTTTTCAGGGTGGTCAGGCAGAGGGTGGTTTCCCTATGGGCTCGACTCAAGGTTTATAGTGTCTGGAGCTGAGAGTCCCCTCTGGGCTCACTGACCATAATCAGTCTCTCTGATCCACTGCCTGGGCATTCTATTGGTTCATTCTCACCTGTTCTTTCTGAGTCTCCTGGAATCCTGAGACCACAATGATCCACCTAGAATGCTGCCCTACTCTCCCCCTGTGCCCTTTTCAAAGGGGGTGCCTCTCATTAGAGTAGATTTCCAAGGGTCCCAATTTTTTTTGCTCCAGTGTTATATCACTTTCCGGCGGTTGGCTTATGGAGTCTCCCTCCCCCCTCTGCTTATATTCAGATATTTCCCCCAAAGATTCAAGGTTCCGCACCTCCTACCTCACAAAAAGTAGTCATTTTTCTGCTTCTGGAGATCCAGATAAATCTTCTTACATCTCACGTTGAATTCCTGTGTGTTCAGAATGGTTTGATAGATATCCAGCTAAATTCGAGGGACCAGATGTAACAAGGTCTCCTATTCTGCCACCATCTTGCCCTCTGATCTATTAATTGATTTTTATATTTGGGTGCGCCCACATTGGGGCCATAAATATTTACAATTGTTAGATTTTCTTATTGGATAGTCCCCTTTACTGTGATATAATGCCCTTTTTCATCTCTTTTTACAGTCTTTGTTTTAAAATCTAGTTTGTCTGATATAAATATGGCTACTCTGGTTTTCTTTTGATGTGCATTACCATGATACATGGTTCTCTATCCTCTCACTTTCAATCTGCATATGTTTTTTAGGTCTCAAATGTGTCTCTTATGGGCAGCATATAGATGGGTTTTGTTTTCTTATCCATTCTGTCACCCTATGTCTTTTGATTGCAGCATTTGGTCCATTTACATCCAGAGTGATTTTTGATAGATGTGAGTTTAGTGCCATTTTATTATTTCTTAAGTTGTTGTTTCTGGGGATTTTTTCTGTTCCTTCCTAGTGTTTGTCACTTTTGATATTTCTTTCCCAAAGCGTTCCCTTTAATATTTTTTGCAGGGCTGGTTTAGTGGTCATGAAATCCTTTTTTGTTTGTTTGTTTGTGTGGGAAACACTTTATTTCTCCTATGATTCTGAATGACAGCCTTGTTGGAGAGAGTATTCCTGGTTGCATATTTTTGCCATATGGCATGTTGAATGTATCATGCCACCCCATCTGCCCTGTCAAGTTTATTTGGAGAGATCTGCTGCTCACTTTATTTGTCTTCCATTGTAAGTTAAGGATTTCTTTTCCCTTGCTGCTTTAAGGATTTTTTTTCTTATGTCTGTATTTTGCAAATTTTACTCCATGTCTTGGTGTTGGCCTGCTTTTGGTGATTTTGATGGGAGTTCTCTGTGCCTTCTTGATTTGCATGTCTGTTTCAGTCCCCAGATAAGGGAAGTTTTCAGCTATAATTTCCTAAAAAAAACCACAAAAAACAAAACCCTTCTGGCCCCCTTTCCCTCTCTTCTTCTGGGACTCCTATGGTATGAATGTTATTATTATGTTTTATGGAGTTTCTGACTTCCCTAAGTCTACATTCGTGATCCAATATTTTTCTTTCCTTCTTTTTAGCTTCATTATTTTCCATAATTTTTTGGTCTATATGACTTATTAATTCTTCTGACTCTTCCATCCTTGTGGTCATTACATCCAGTTGGTTTCACATCTCAGTTATAGCATTTTTCACTTTGGCCTGACTAGTTTCTAGGTCTTTTATCTCTGTGGCAAAGGACTCCCTGGTGTCTTCTGTGCTTTTCTCAAGCCCAGCTAGTGTCCTTATGATTGTTGTTTTAAATTCTGGATCAGTCATATTACTTATATCTGTTTCAATTAGATCCCTGGACATGATTTTTCTCCTTCTTTCTTTTGGGTTGAATTCCTCCATCTTGGCATTTTGTCTAGGTCTCTGTTTTCTTTGTGTGTTAAGAATGCCTGTTAGGTTTCTTGCTGCTAGGAGTAATGGCTTTATTCAGAAGAGGTCTTATACTGTCCAGGGCCTTGGTGCTTCAGGAAGTGTCTCTGGTGCATGCTGTGTGCACTCTGTTAATGTGATTTGGCTGCTCTTTCCCTCAGGTCAGTCCTCTGCAGAGTTTCTCCTTGCCTGAAGAGGTGAGTGTTTGGACCTTGGCCAGAGTGTGGCGAGTTTTAACTAGGTGTGCTCTTGTCTGCTTGTTAAATGAGGCCTGATCCTATTTCCTCTAGACCTGAAGCTTGTAACACTCTTGGTCAGGATATGTGGTGCATACAGGGGGTTTGTGCCAGTCTTCTGAGTGAGAAGTCTGTTGCTCTTGTTCTCAGGTGCACTTGCCCTAGCAATGAAGCCCCTACCTAGTGCAGGGGTAGAGTTGGTGTAAACTTTTTAGGTCGCCACTGTTGGTGCTGTGCTGTTCACTGAAGTCAGCCTGTGTTGATGGGTGGGGGACAAAAATGATGTCAGCCCATTCTTTCATCCCCAGATATGGGATTTTGTACAACTGCTGTCTGGGAAGCCATTACAGAAGAGCAAACACTCTCCCCTCATGTGTCCCAAGCATCCCTCAGATACCTGCCTTTACCTAGTCTCTGTCCAGGTTGTCTGCCCACTGGACAGTGCAGTGTTCCTGGTTTTATCCCAGGCACACTGGCTGAGTTTCAAAACTCTAAGGTTAGGGACCCTGCAGGGTGCAGACCCATCCTGGTCCTCTGGGGGATGGTCTTGATGCATTGGGGCTGGTGCTGGTTTGTCCTAGAAGTGCAGTTGCACCAATGTGCAGGAGCTTGGAATTTAGAATACAGTGCAGCAAAAACCCTGAGTCCAGTTTAGACACCCTCAGCAGGTGTCTCTGCCCCTATGCATAAGGGGCAGGGGAGTGCAATTGTGTCCCCTGAGAGGCAGTGTCACCTCCCCAGATGCACTCCAAGAAAGGGAAACTGTCTCTCCCAGTGCATCCCAAGGGATCCTCTGATTGCTCCGCCCACTCCCAGGCCTCAGCCTTCCTTCTACACAGGAGCACTGCAGTGCTCACTGGGCTCAACACCAGCCATGGTGTGGACTTCTAAAACTCAGTATTTGAGTTCTACTGTTTGTAAAAACTCACGATAATTGGCCCCTCTCATTTTCCGAGTGAATGGCTTTGAGGATGTGTTTTCCTTGTACAATCCCCCATGCTCTGCTCTCTCTCTCTCTCCTCTCTCTGTGATCAGGGCTCCCTTCCCTCCCCAGCACCCATGATCCTTTTCTCCCCCAAATCATGTCTCTGCACCTCCTACCATCCACAATGAAGCTTCTTCTCTCTCACTAGTTACATAATTTTTTTCTGTCAGTCTTCAGATTGATTTGTTGGGTGTTCAGAATGATTTGATAATTATTTAGCTGTGTTTAAGGGACAACACAAGCATAGGGTCCTCCTACTATTCTGCCATCTTAACTCTCCCCTGCCTACACTGTATGTTAACTGACTGGAATTTAAATATAAACTTAAAAAAATAAAATAAAAATGAAAGTAAATTAAAAATAGAATTACCATATGTTGTAGTAATCATACTATTGGGTATTTACAAAAAGAAAATTAAAACACTAATTCAAGGGGAGGAGCAAGATGGTGGAGGAGTAAGAGACCTAAATTTCGTCTGGTCCCAGGAATTCAACTAGATAGTTATCAAACCATTGAGAACACCTACAAACTAAACATGAGAGTGAAGAAAAGAATAGCAGCAATTCTATGAACAGAAAAGCAACCACTTTCTGAAAGATAAAATGACAAGACGGAAAAACTCACCTCAAAGAAAAGAACAAGAGGCAGTACCGACTGCCAGGCACCTAATCAATACAGACATTAGTAAGATGTCAGAACTAGAGTTCAGAATGATGATTATAAAGATACTAGCTGGGCTTGAAATAAGCATAGAAGATACTAAAGAATCCTTTTCTGGAGAAATAAAAGAACTAAAATCTAATCAGGTCAAAATCAAAAAAGCTATTAATGAGGTGCAATATAAAATGGAGGCTCTAACTGCTAGGATAAATGAGGCAGAACAGAGAATTAGTGACATAGAAGACCAAATAATGGAGAATAGAGAAGCTGAGAAAAAGAGAGATAAACAACTACTGGATCACAAGGGGAGAATTTGAAAAATAAGTGATACTATAAGATGAAACAGTATTAGAATAATTGGGATCCCAGAAAAACAAGAAAGAGAGAGAGGGGAAGAAGGTATATTGGAGCAAATTATAGCAGAGAACTTCCCTAATTTGGGGAAAGAAACAGGCATCAAAATCCAGTAGGCACAGATAACCCCCTTCAAAATCAATAAAATTAGGTCAACACCCTGACATCTAATAGTAAAACTCATAAGCCTCAGAGACAAAGAGAAAATCCTGAAAGCACCTCGGGAAAAGAGATCTGTAACCTACAACAGTAGAAACATTAGATTGGCAGCAGACCTATCCACAGGGACCTAGCAGGCCAGAAAGACTGGCATGATATATTCAGAGCACTAAACGAGAAAAATATGCAGCCAAGAATACTATATCCAGCTAGGTTGTCATTGAAAATAGAAGGAGAGATAAAAAGCTTCCGGGACAAAGAAAAGTAAAAGAATTTGTGAACACTAAACCAGCCCTACAAGAAATATTGAAAGGGGTCTGGTAAGCAAAGAAAGAACTTAAAAGTAACATAGACCAGAAAGGAACAGAGACAATATACAGTAACAGTCACCTTACAAGCAATACAATGGCACTAATTCATAGCTTTTAATAGTTACCCTGACTGTAAGTGGGCTAAATGCCCCAAACAAAAGACACAGGGTATCAGATTGGATAAAAAAACAAGACTGATTGATATGCTGTCTGCAAGAAACTCGTTTCAGACCCAAAGACACCTCCAGATTGAAAGTGAGGGGGTGGAAAACAATTTACCATGCTAATGGACACCAAAAGAAAGTTGGGGTGGCAATCCTTATATCAAACAAATTAGATTTTAAATCAATGACTATAATAAGAGATGAGGAAGGACACTACATCATACTTAAAGGGTCTATCCAACAAGAAGATCTAACAATTGTAAATATCTATGCCCCTAACATGGGAGCAGCCAATTATATAAGGCAATTAATAACAAAATCAAAGAAACACATGACAATAATACAATAATACTAGGCGACTTTAATACTCCCCTCGCTGAAAAGGACAGATCATCTAAGCAAAAAATCAACAAGGAAATAAAGACTTTAAATGACACACTGGACCAGATGGACTTCACAGATATATTCAGAACATTCCATCCCAAAGCAACAGAATACACATTCTTCTCGATTGCACATGGAACATTCTCCAGGATAGGTCACATCCTAGGTCACAAATCAGGTCTCAACCGGTACCAAAAGATTGGGATCATTCCCTGCATTATTTTCAAACCACAATGCTTTGAAACTAGAACTCAATCACAAGAAGAAAGTTGGAAAGAACTCAAATACATGGAGGCTAAAGAGCATCCTACTAAAGAATGAATGGGTCAACCAGGAAATTAAAGAAGAATTAAAAAAATTCATGGAAACAAATGAAAATGGAAACACAACAGTTCAAAATCTTTGGGATGCAACAAAGGCAGTCCTAAAAGGAAAGTATATAGCAATACAAGCCTTTCTCAAAAAACAAGAAAGGTCTCAAATACACAACCTAACCCTACACCTAAAGGAGCTGGAGAAAGAAGACCAAATAAAGCCTAAACCCAGCAGGAGAAGAGAAATAATAAAGATCAGAGCAGAAATCAACGAAATAGAAACCAAAAGAACAGTAGAACAGATCAACAAAACTAGGAGCTGGTTCTTTGAAGGAATTAACAAGATTGATAAGCCCCTGGCCAGACTTATCAAAAAGAAAATAGAAAGGACCCAAATAAATAAAATCATGAATGAAAGAGGAGAGATCACAACCAACACCAAAGAAATACAAACAATTATAAGAACATATTATGAGCAACTATATGCCACTGAATTAGATAATCTGGAAGAAATGGATGCATTCCTAGAGATGTATCAACTACCAAAACTGAACCAGGAAGAAATAGAAAACCTGAACAGATCCATAACCACTAAGGAAATTGAAGCAGTCATCAAAAGTCTCCCAAAAAACAAGATCCCAGGGCCAGATGGCTTCCCAGGGGAATTCTACCAAACATTTAAAGAAGAATTAATACCTATTCTTCTGAAACTGTTCCAAAAAATAGAAATGGAAGGAAAACTTCCAAACTCATTTTATGAGACCAGAATTACCTTGTTTCCCAAACCAGACAAAGATCCCATCAAAAAGGAGAACTACAGACCAATATCCTGGATGAACTTGGATGCAAAAATTCTCAGCAAAATACTAGCCAATAGGATCCAACAGTACATTAAAAGGATTATTCACCATGATCAAGTGAGATTTATTCTTGGGCTGCAAGGTTGGTTCAACATTCGCAAATCAATCAATGTGATACAATACATTAATAAAAGAAAGAACAAGAACCATATGATCCTCTCAATACAAAAGGCATTTGACAGCATACAGTATCCTTTCTTTATTAAAACTCTTCACAGTGCAGGGATAGAGGGTACAGACCTCAATATCATAAAAGCCATCTATGAAAAACCCATAGCGAATATCATTCTCAATGGGGAAAAACTGTGAGCTTTCCCCCTAAGGTCAGGAACACAGCAGAGATGCCCACTGTCACCACTGCTATTCAGCATAGTACTAGAAGTCCTAGCCACAGCAATAAGACAACAAAAAGAAATAAAACGCATCTGAATCGGCAAAGAAGTGAAACTCTCACTTTTTGCAGATGATATGATACTTTATGTGGAAAACCCAAAAGACTCCACCCCAAAACTGCTAGAACTCATACAGGAATTTAGTAACATGGCAGAGTATAAAATCAATGCACAGAAATCAGGTGCATCTCTATACACCAACAACAAGACAGAAGAAAGAGAAATTAAGGAGTCAATCCCATTTACAACTGCACCCAAAGCCATAAGATACCTAGGAATAAATCTAACCAAAGAGGCAAAGATCTGTACTCATAAAACTATAGAATATTCATGAAAGAAATTGAGGAAGACACAAAGAAATGGAAAAATGTCCCATGCTCATGGATTGGAAGAACAAATTTTGTGAAAATGTCTATGCTACCTAGAGCAATCTACACATTTAATGAAATCCCTATCAAAATACCATCCACTTTTTTCAAAGAAATGGAACAAATAATCCTAAAATTTGTATGGAACCCCGAACAGCCAGAGCAATGTTGAAAAAGAAAAGCAAAGCTGGTGGCATCACAATTCCAAACTTCAAGCTCTATTACAAAGTGGTAATCTTCAAGACAGTATAGGACTGGCACAAAAACAGACACATAGATCAATGGAACAGAATAGAGAGCTCAGAAATGGACCTTCAACTCTATGGTCAACTAATCTTCAACAAAGCAGGAAAGAATGTCTAATGGAAAGAAGACAGTCTCTTCAGCAAATGGTGTTGGGAAAATTGGACAGCCACATGCAGAAGAATGAAACTGGACCATTTCCTTACACCACACAGAAAAATAGACTCAAAATGGATGAAAGACCTAAATGTGAGACAGGAGTCCATCAAAATCCTTGAAGAGAACACAGGCAGCAACCTCTTTGACCTCAGTCGCAGCAACTTCTTCCTAGACACATCGCGAAAGGCAAGGGAAGCAAGGGTAAAAATGAACTATTGGGACTTCAAGATACAACGCTTTTGCACAGCAAAGGAAATAGTCAACAAAAGCAAAAGACAACTGACGGAATGGGAGAAGATATTTGCAAATGACATATCAGATAAAGGGCTAGTATCCAAAATCTATGAAGAACTTATCAAACTCAACACCCAAAGAACAAATAATCCAATCAAGAAATGGGCCAAAGACATGAACAGACATTTCTGCAAAGAAGACATCGAAATGACCAACAGACACATGAAAAAGTGCTCAACATCTCTCAGCATCAGGGAAATACAAATCAAAACCTCAATGAGATACCATCTCACACCAGTCAGAATGGCTAAAATGAACAATTCAGGAAATGACAGATGTTGGCGAGGATGCGGAGAAAGGGGAACCCTCCTACACTGTTGGTGGGAATGCAAGCTGGTGCAGCCACTCTGGAAAACAGTATGGACGTTCCTCAAAAAGTTGAAAATAGAGCTAACATATGATCCAGAATTGCACTACTGGGTATTTACCCCCAAAATACAAATGTAGGGATCCGAAGGTGCATGTGCACCCCTATGTTTATAGCAACAATGTCCACAATAGCCAAACAGTGGAAAGTGCCTAGATGTCCATCAACAGATGAATGGATAAGGAAGATGTGGTGTATACACACACACACACACAATGGAATATTATGCAGCCATCAAAAAACCCCGAAATCTTGCCATTTGCAATGACGTGGATGGAACTAGAGGGTATTATGCTAAGCGAAATAAGTCAAACAGAGAAAGACAAGTATCATATGATCTCATTGATATGAGGAATTTGAGAAATAAGACAGAGGATCATAGGGTAAAGGAGGGAAAAATGGAACAAGACAGAACCAGAGAGGGAGACAAACCATAAGAGACTCTTAATCTCAGGAAATAAACTGAGGGTTGCTGGAGTGGAAGGGGGTGGGAGGGATGGGGTGTCTGGGTGATGGACTTTGCAGAGGGTATGTACTATGGTGAGCACTGTGAATTGTGTAAGACTGATGAATCACAGACCTGTACCCCTGAAACAAATAATACATTATATGTTAATAAAAAAACAAACTCTAAAGCAAAATACAACTTGTTAATATTCTTCTTATTTTTATTAAATTTTATCTGCTGTCTCTCAAAGGAAACACTAATTCAAAAACATATATTTACCCCTATGTTTATTGCAGTGTTATGTGTAATAGCCATGATATGGAAGCCACCCACGTGTCCATCAATAGATTAATGGAAAAAGAAGCCTCAGCCATAAAAATGAATGTAATTTTGCCATTTGCAAGAACCTAGATGGATGTAGAGGGTATAACATTAAGTGGAATGTCTGTCAGAAAGTCAAATACCATACAACCTTACTCATGTGGAATTTAAGTAACCAAGCAAACAAAGGAAGAAAGAGAGAAACTGAAAAAGAGACTTTAAATGCAGAGAACAACCTGGTGGTTTCCTGGGTGGAGGTGGGTGGGAAGATGTGTGAAATAGATAAAGGGAATTCAGAGTATACTTATCTTGATGAACACGGAGCAATGTACAGAATTATTTAATCATTGTATTGTGTACCCGAAACTAATATAACACTGCATTTCAATTATACTTGTATAAAAAAGAGAAACCACATGGCAATTCCTATTCATGTTAAACTTTGAATAGCAGCGGTTTTGTTGTGCATTTCAAGTAAATAATAGTTTTCACATAAATATGTACCTTATATATGCTAAAGGAATCTTTATTATTTATCTTAAATTCAAATTTAATTGGAAATCTTGTATTTTATCTGGCAACCCAAAACCTGTGTTTCTCTCAGTACATATCCTTTTGCAAAAGACCACAATATGGCAGCCTGTACTCCTTAGCTCCCTTGTCTTCATCCCCAGACTCAGCTACCACTGAAGACAGTAATAAGAAGCTCCAGTTGTCACATCCTCTGCATTTCATATAGTAGAATTAAATTACCTAATTTGCCCATAACTGCCCATGAACAATACTTAACAAAAATTCTGAGGATCCTCAGATTTGTTTCACATTGTTTTTACTCTGATATTAGTGTCCTTTAAATCTGAGAGCTTTTTCACTAATGTCCCCTTTGGGAAACTTTAAATTTCTGAGATGCAGCCTCTTTCCTGGTAAACAAGGCCAAATGGGCCATTAATAAGGATTTCATTTTCAATTATAGGTGCAGTGCCAAGTCTAACTTTCTGAAGGCACTTGAACATTATGCAATTTGTTAAAAGCTATTATCTTTGGAAGTGGAACAGGAAGAAAATAATTCTCATTTGCATTTAGGTCTTCTAAAGTATCCTTGCCTTACTTTGGAAAGTTCTAGAATAATCTGTCACTTAAACGATGAAAAAACTCTATTTCTTAAATTTGAATTTGCATTTTTTTTTTTTTTTTTAGATTTTGAATAGGTAAGAATTATTAAAAGTATGAGAAACAACAGGAGTGAGTTTCCTCCACTTTTTTCCTTTAGTAATCTAGGGTCCTCTGACTTAATTGTATTTTTTCCTATTGAAAAATACTCTCACAATATTCTAGCATGATTCACTCATTGTAAATAAGTGTAAGTCACAGTTCCCTAGGGTGGCTGGGGTCTGCATTCTAAGCCTGATCTTTTATTGTGGGATGAAAGCTGTCGTTGCTATTAAAGCACATGCCATTAATGAGCATGCAGAAAGGAGATATTGGGGTGATGGTGGTGGAGGGCTTCCCGGAGCTTCTAATATTATATTGGGCTGGTGCTACCTAGGCTACCTAAAGTACATTGGTCCTAGGACCACTTTTTTCTTTTTTTTACTCCTCCATATATCTTTATTTTTCCTCAAATTGTATTTTGAAAACATTTCATCAAAAAGTTGCAAGAATAGCATAACAGACAGCTGTGTGTGTATACATATGATTCTCATTATTTGAAGATCCTGTATTGGTAAATTCACCTATTTGGTTTTTTTATTCAAGTAAATTAACTTTATTTATTATATTATTATTATATATATTATATTATATTAATATAATATAGTATTATATTAGTTTCAAGTGTACAATATAAGGATCCAACAATTCTATACATTTCTCAGCACTCATTAAGAGGAGTGTTCTCTTAATCCTCTTTATCTATTGCACCCATCCCGCCACTCACTTCCCCTTTGGCAGCCACCAGTTTGTTCTCTGTATTTGAGTCTGGTTTTTTTTTGTTGTAGCTTTTTGTCTCTTTTCCTTCATTTGTTTTGTTTCCTAAATTCCATACTAGTGAAATCATATGGTATTTGTCTTTCTCTGGCTGACTTATTCCATTTAGCGTTATATGCTCTACATCCATCCAGGTTGCTGCAAATGGCAAGAGTTCATTCATTTTATGGCTGAGTAATATTCCATTATATTTATATATTGAATTATGTATATAGATAGATGATAGATATTATCTTCTTTATTCATTCATCTATTGATGGACACTTGGGTTGCTTCCATAACTTGGCTAATGTAAATAAAGCTGCAGTAAACATAGGGATGCATCTATCTTTTCAAATTAGTGTTTTCATTTTCTTTGTGTAAATACCTCATAATGGAATTACTGGGTCATATGATATTTCTATTTTTAATTTTTTTGAGGAAGCTCCATATTGTTTTCCACAATGGCTGAACCATCTTGCATTCCCACCAACAGTGCACATGGGTTCCTTTTTCTCCACATCCTTGCCAACATTTGTTATTTCTTGTCTTTTTGATTCTAGCCATTTGACAGGTGTAAGGTGATATCTCATTGTGGTTTTGATGTGAATTTCCTTGATGATTAGTGATGTTGAGCATCTTTTTATGTGTCTATCAGCCATCTGTGTTTTCTTTGTAAAAATGTCTACTCAATTTCTCTGCACATTTTTTTCTTTTTCAAGTTTTTTTCAAATTCCAGTTAGTTGGGGCACCTGGATGGCTCAGTTAGTTAAGTGTCTGACTTCAGCTCAGGTTATTATCTCAGGGTCCTGGGATCAAGCCCCACTTTGGGGGTCCCCTCTCAGTAGGGAGTGTGTTTGTCCCTCTCCCACTTCCCTTCCCTCCACTGTGCTCACTCTCTCTCTCTCAAATAAATAAAAAAATCCAGATTTTGTTTATTTATTTGAGAGAGAGAGATAGTGAGAGAGAGAGCACAGTCGGGGGAGGGGAAGAAGGAGAAGTAGGCTCCCCGCTGAGCAGGGAGCCCCATGTGGGGCTTGATTCCAGGACCCTGAGATCATGACCTGAACTGAAGGCAGACACTTAACCAACTGAGCCGCCCAGGTGTCCCTAAATAAATAAAATCTTTAAAAAAAAATTCCAGTCAGTTAACATACAGTGTAATAATAATTTCAGGTGTAGAATTTAGTGATTCATCACTTACATACAACACCCAATGCTTAGCACAACAAATGCCCTCCTTATCCCATCACACATTTAACCAATCCTCCTGATAAATCACTAAATTCTACTCTTGAAACCAGTATTATACTATATGTTAACTAACTAGAATTTAAATAAAAATTTGAAAAAAATAAGAAAGGCTATATTAAATGTCATTCATTGTCTATATTTAGTATTCTATTTTTTTAATTTCAAGATCAAACAAGGAGTGTACATTGCATTTAACTGTCAAATCCCTTTAGTCTTCTTTACCTTAGAACAGTTTCATAGCATTTTGTTTTGGAGGGAGTGTCTTCCATGACATATATGCTTTTGAGGATTCTAGGCCAGTTGTTTTGTAGAACACTTCCCATGATTTGAATCAGCTTATATATTTTTAACAAAAATTATACATGAGTGATGCTGTGTTTTTTTTTCCCTGTGGAAGTTTCCTTAAATTTTTTTATATTGTGTTAAGAACACTTAATATGAGATCTACCTTTTTAGCAAAATTTTAAGTGTGCAATATACTTTTTGTTAACAATAGACACAAGTTTGTACAACAGATATCTACAGCTTATTTTTCTTGCTTACCTGAAACTTTATGCCTGTTGATTAACTCTCCATTTTCCCTATCCCCAGCCCCCAGAAACAAGCTTTCCACTCTGAGCCTATGAATTTGATTATTTTAAATGCCTCATAGAAGTAGAATCATGCAGTATTTGTCTTTCCATAACTGGCTAATTTCATTTAGCATAATGTTCTCAGAGTTCATTTATGTAGTTGCATATTGTAGAATTTCCTTCATTTTTAAGGCATAATTGTATTTCATTGTATATATGTATATACCACCTTTTCTTTATCTATCAATGGACATTTAGGTAGATTCCAGATATTAGCTACTGTGAATAGTGCTGCAATAAACAAAGGAATGCTAACAACATTTCAAGATTCTAATTTCAATTCTTTTGTATAAATACCAAGACATAGGATTACTGTATCATATGGTAGTTCTATTTTTAGTTTTTGAAAAACTTCTGTACTGTTTTTCATAGTAGCTACACCATTTTGAATTTCCATGAACAGAGTGTGAGGGTTCTAGTCTTTCCACAGGGCTTCCTACATCCTTGCCAACACTTGTTGTCTCTTTTATTGTTTTGATAATAGCCATCCTGACAGTTGTGTGGTGATATCTCATTGTGGTTTTGATTTGCCTTTCGTTATAGACATTGTGTATTTTTTCATATAGCTGTTGGAAATTTGTATGTTTTCTTTGGGGAAATGTCTATTCAAATCCTTAGCCCACTTAGAAAAAAAGAATCAGGTTATTAGTTTTTTAATATTGAGGTAAGAGTTTCACATATTATTTTGGAGATTAACCCCTTATCAGATATAAGGTTTGCAAATATTTTCTCCCATTATGTAGGTTGCCTTTTCATTCACTTGATTTGTTTTCATTTGCTATAAGAAGCTTTTAGTTTGATATGTCCCACTTCTTTCTTTCTTTATTTTTTTGCTGGTGTTTTTGGTGTCATATTCATTAAATCATTGCCAAGCCCAAAGTCATGAAGTATTCATTATGTTTTCTTCCAGAAATTTTAAGTTTCAGATCTCAGAGCTAAGTATTTAAGCCATTTTGAGTTGATTTTTGTGTATGATGTAAGATAAAGCTTAATTTCATTCCTTTGAAGATGGATACTCAGTTTTCCTGGGAGCATTTGTTGAAGAAATTATCTTTTCCCCACTGTGTCTTCTTGGCACTCTTGTCAAAGATCAATTGATCAACTGTGTGGATCAATTTCTGGTTTTCTATTTTGTTCCATTGGTCCACATGTCTGTCTTTATGCCAGTACCATACCATATAATTACCATAACTTTGAAATATAGTTTGAAACCAGGAATTGTGATGTTTACATCTTTCTTTTACTTTCTCAAGATTGGTTTGGCTATCCATGGTCTTTTATAGTTCCATATGAAGTTTAGAATAGTCTTTTCTCTTTCTGTAAAAAAATTCTGTTGATATTTTGATAGAGATTGCATTGAATCTGTAGACTGCCTTCTAAAGTATAAACATTTTAACAATATTAATTCTTGCAATCCATAACAAAGAATGTCTATTTTTGTGTATTTTAAAATTTATTTTATCAATATTTTCTGGTTTTCAGTACACAGGCTTTCACCCCCTTAGTTAAGTTTATTCCTAGGTATTTTATTATCTTTGGTGGGAATGTTTTCCTTATTTCATTTTCAGATATTTGATTGTAGTGTATAGAAATGTAACTGATGGTCATGTTTTCATTTTGTGTCTTGCAAGTGTACTGAATTTGTTTAGTGTTTCTATTTATGGAGTCTTTAGGGTTTTCTATATATAAGAACAGGTCATCTGCAAACAGGGATACTTTTATTTTGCCTTTATGATTTGCATGTTTTAAATTTCTTTTTCTTGCCTAATTGCTTTGGCTGATTCCTGTCTACTTCTCTGGCTTGCCTAATTGCTCTTCTAGTACTATTTTGAATAGAAGTGGTGAGCATAGACACCCTTGCATTGTTCTTGATCTCAGAGGAAAAAAATTCAGTTATTCACTGCTGAGTATAATGTTAAATATGGGATTTACCTCTAAGAGCTTTATTATGTTAAGATCATTTTTTAAAATTTATTTTATTATTATTATTTTATTTATTTTATTTTTTAAGGATCATTTCTTTTTAAAAAGGATGTCATTTATTTATATGTTTGAGAGAGAGAGAGAATGGGGGGGAGGGCAGAGGGAGAGGGGGAGGGAGAGAGAGAATCTCAAACAGATTCCATGTTAAGTATGGAGCCTAACGTGGGGCTCAATCTCACGACCCTGAGACCATAACCTGAGCTGAAACCAAGAGTTGGACGCTTAACTGACTGAGCCACCCAGGTGTCCCAAGATGATTTCTTTACATTTCTAGTTTGTTGGAAGTTTTTATAATGGAAGAGTGTTTAATTTTGTCAAATGCTTTTTCTGTATCTTTTGAGACTATCATATAATTTTTATTCTTAATTCTGTTAATGTGGTGAATCATTAATTGATTTTTGTATGTTGAACTATCCTTCTATTCCAGGAAGAAATCTCACTTGGTAATGGTGTAGCATCATTTTTATGTGCTGTTGTATTTGGTTTACTACTATTTTATTGAGGATGTTTGCATCTATAATTATCCAAGATATTAGCCTGTAGTTTTCTTGTGTTATTTTTGTTTGGCTTTGGTATCAGGGTGATGCTGGCTTCATAAAAGTGTTCTATTTTCTTCAATTTTTTGAAAGAAATTGAAAAGATTTGGCACTAATTCTTCTTAAATGTTTGGTAGAATTCACCAGTGAAGCCATTTGGTCCTGGGATTTTTTTGTTGGTTGTTATTTTTGGTTACAGATACAATCTCCTTACTAGTTAGATATCTGTTTAGACCCTTATTTCTTCCTAATTCAGTCCTGGTAGGTTGTGTGTTTCTAGGAGGTTATTAATTTTTTCGAGTTTGTCTAATTTATTAGAGTATAATTGTTCATAGTAACTTCTTATAATTCTTTGTATTTCTGTGGTATCATTTGTAATGTTTTCCAATTCATTTATTTTACTTAAGTATTCACTTTCTCCATCTTTTTTTGGTTAATCTAGTTAAAGATTTGCCAAGTTTTTCTTTTCAAAAGCCAACCTAGTTTTATTGTTTTTTTTAAACCATTATTTTTCTATATTTTGTATTTCATTTGTTTCCTATATGTTCTTTACTTCAGCAAATTTTGAGGTCATTTAATTTTATTTCTAGTTTCTTCAGGTTTAAAGTTAGGTTGTTTATTTGAGATCTCTTTTCTTTTTATTAATGAAGGTATTTATCTCTATGAGCTTCTCTCTTAGTACTGTCTTTGCTGCATCCCAATGTTGTGATATGCGTTTTGTTTTGTTTTGCTTTTCTGAAGATATTTCCTAATTTCCCTTTTGATTTATTCTTTCACCCAATGGTTGGCCAAGACTGTGTTGTTTAAATTGCACCAAAAACTATAAGATACCTAGGAATAAACCTAACCAGAGAGGTAAAGGATCTGTACTCTAGAAATTACAGAACACTTCAGAAAAAAATTGAGGAAGACACAAAGAGATGGAAAAACATTCCATGCTCATGGATTGGAAGAATAAACATTGTGAAAATGTCTATGCTGCTCAGAGCAATCTACACATTCAACACAATCCCTATCAAAATACCACGATATTTTTCACAGAGCTGGAAAAAACAATCCTAAACTTTGTATGGAACCAAAAAAGACCCTTAATAGCCAGGGGAACGTTGAAAAAGAAAACCAAAGCTGGGGGCATCACAATGCCTGACTTCAAGCTATATTACAAAGCTATAATCATCAAGATAGTATGGGACTGGCACAAAAACAGACACATAAATCAATGGAAAAGAATAGAGAGCCCAGAAGTGGACCCTCAACTCTATGGTCAAATAATCTTCCACAAATCAGGAAAAAACATCCAATGGAAAAAAGACAGTCTCTTCAATAAATGGTGCTGGGAAAATTGGAAAGCCACATGTAGAAGAATGAAACTGGACCACTTTCTTACACCATACACAAAGATAAACTCAAAATGGATGAAAGATCTAAATGTGAGACAGTAATCCTTCAAAATCCTAAAGGAGAAAACAGGCAGTAACCTCTTCAACCTCGGCACAGCAAGTTCTTCCAAGACACATCTCTAAAGGCAAGGGGAACAAAAGCAAAAATGAGCTATTGAGACTTCATCAAGATAAAAAACTTCTGCACAGCAAAGGAAACAGTCAACAAAACAAAGAGGCAACCCACAGAATGGGAGAAGATATTTGCAAATGACATACCAGATAAAGGGCTGGTATCCAAGATGTATAAAGAACTTCTCAAACTCAACTCACCCCCCCAAAATAATGAAGTCAATAAATGGGCAGAAGACATGAACAGATACTCCTCCAAGGAAGACATACAAATGGCCAACAGACACATGAAAAAATGCTCAACATCACTCAGCATCAGGGAAATACAAATTAAAACCACAATGAGATATCACCTTACACCAAGTTAGAATGGCTAAAAATAACAAGACAGGGAAAGCAAATGGTAAGGATGCAGAGAAAGGGGAACCTCCTACTCTCTTGGTGGGAATGCAAGCTGGTACAGCCACTTTGGAAGACAGTGCAGAGGTTCCTCAGGAAGTTAAAAAGAGAGCCACCCTACAACCCAGCAATTGCATTACTGGGTACTTACTCCAAAGATAAAGATGTAATGAAAAGAAGGGGCACCGACACCCCAATGTTCATAGCAGCAATGTCTACAATAGCCAAACTGTGGAAGGAGCCAAGATGTCCTTCAACAGATGAATGGATAAAGAAACGTGGTTCATATATACAATGGAATATTACTCAGCCATCAGAAAGGATGAATACCTACCATTTACTTTAGTGTGGATCTAACTGGAGGGCATTATACTAAGTGAAATAAGTCTATGAGAGAAAGACAATTATCATATGGTTTCACTCATATGTGGAATATAAGAAATAGTGGAGAGGAACATAGGGGAAGGGAGGAAGAACTGAATGGGAAGAAATTAGAGAGGGAGCCAAACCATGAGAGAATCTTGACTCCAGGAAATAAATTGAGGGTTGTGGGAGGGAGGAGGGTGGTGTAACTGGATGATGGGTATTAAGGAGGGCACGTGATGTGATGAGCACTGGGTGTTATATGCAACTAATGAATCATTGAACACTACACCAAAAACTAATGATGTAGTATATGTTGGTTAACTGAATTTAAATTTAAAAAAAGTTTGTGTTGTTTAATTTCCACATGTTCATGAGATTTCTTCTTTTCCTTCTGCTATTGATTTCTAGTTTCATTCCACTATTGTCAGAAAAAATACTTAGTATGATTCAAATCTTAAATTTGTTAAGGCCTTTTTTTGATCCAACATGTGATCTGTCTTTGATAAATTTCTGTGTGCACTGGAGAAAATATGTGTATTCCACTGCTATTAGGTGGAATGTATATGTCTGTTAGTTCCATTTGGTGTATGGTGTTATTCATGTGCTCTGTGTTTTTATTTGATCTTTTGGCTGGATGTTGTGCCTATTCTTGAAAGTGAAGTATTTATGTTATCTACTATTAAGGTGTTGTCTACTTCTCCCTTCAGTTCTGTCAATGTTTGCTTTATATATTTAGTTGCTCTAATGTTGGGTGCATATAATTTATATGCATGATTTATAAATGTTATATCTTTCTGATGGATTGATATTTTTATCATTATATAATGCTTTCTTTGTCTATTATAACAATTTTTAAAAGATTTTATTTATTTATTTGAGAGAGAGAGAATGAGAGAGAGAGAACACATGAGAGGGGGGAGGGTCAGAGGGAGACTCAGACTCCCTGCTGAGCAGGGAGCCTGATGAGGGACTCAATCCTGGGACTCCAGGATCATGACCTGAGCTGAAGGCTGTCGCCCAACCAACTGAGCCACCCAGGCACCCTAATATAACAATTTATAAACTAAAATCTATTTTGTAAAATATAAGTATAGCCACACCTGCTATCTTTTCTTTATCATTTTCATGAAATATCTTGATCCGTTCACTTTCAATCTATGTGTGTCATTAATAAAAATTTAGGTTCTTATACATAGCATATAGTTTGTTATACCCCTCCACTTAGTCATTTGATGTCATTTGATTGGGAGTTTAATCCACTTATATTTAAAGTAATTACTTATATGCGAGAATTTACTCTTGCTTCTTCTAAGTTGTTTTCTATCTTGTAGCTCTAATTTAAAGTTTTAATTTTAATTCCAGTTAGTTAACATACACTGTTATATTAGTTTCAGGCATAGAATACAGTAATTTAACACTTCCATACATCACCCTGTGCTCACTCAACAAGTTCACTCCTTAATCTCCATCACCTATTCAATGCAACCCCCCCACCTCTCTCATGAGCTTGTTCTCTATAGTTAAGAGTCTGTTTCTTGGTTTGCCTCTCTTTCTCTTTTTTTCCCTATGCTCATTTGTTTTGTTTCATAAATTCCACATGAGTGAAATCATTAGGCATTTCTCTTTCACTGACTGACTTATTTTACTTAGCATAAATACCTTCTAGCTCCATCCATGTCATTGCAAATGGCAAGATTTCATTCATTTTTATGGCTGAGTAATATTCCATTGTATATTTATATACACCACATTTTTTTATATTTTAATTTTTAAATTAAGTTTTTAATTTTAATTACAGTATGGTTAACATACAGTGTTAGATTCAGGTGTGCAATATAGTGATTCAACAATTTTATACATCATTACTCAGTGCTCATCAAGATAAGTATACTCTTAATCCCCTTCACGTATTTCACCCATTCACCCCCACCCACCTCCCCTCTGATATGCTTTATTTTAAATGAGTACCCTCAATTAAAGTTATTACTTTCAACAAGTACATTTTTTATTTGAAGTATACTTCAAAATACATGAATCTAAAAATATATGTAAAACATTCCATCCAAGAAAAATAAAATACACTTTTCTTTAAGTACAAACAGATTTAAATGAAATAAAAAGAAAAATAACAAATAAAAAAATAAAGAAGACTGAAATTGGGGATAAAAAGGTTGGTGGAGGAGGAGGGGACCTTATTTCAACCGGTCCCCTGAATTGAGTTGGATATCTACCAGACCACTCTGAACGCCCATGAAATCAGCCTGAGCTGTAAGAAGATAGATCCGGATCTCTACAAACAGAATATCACAGGCGGTTGGTTTTGAGGTATGAAGCAGGGAGCCGTGATTCCACAGGCACATATCCAAAGATAAACGGAAGGGGGAGGGAGCTGTGGGGATCCTACATCGCTGGTGAGTGATAGCTTCCCACCTGGGGACAAGGCACAGACTCGCAAACCGGTAGTGGCAGGGAAAGGACTTTAGGGCAGCCCCCAGACTGAAACCTGGAGAGGCAGGGCTATGCGTGCAATCTGGGGGAGGCTGGTGGTTTTAGAAGCACAAAGGGCAGAGACGTGCCCCCATGCACCGACCAGGAGGCGAGGACTGGGAGCCCCGCTGAGGGACTCACAAACCAGGACGCTGCTGTTTATAGCAGCACAGACAGAAATGGAGATAGTGTGGCATGCAGAGCTCACTGAAGAACAGACGGTGATCTCTCTGCTCTGAGGCAGAGAGTTGAAAACGATCTCTCCTGCTGACTCTTGGAAGAGAGGTGGAAAGCCACGAGGGAAAGCCGCCAAAGAACAAAAGCCCCAAAAACCGCTTTTCACTGAACCCATCACCCCCAGAGGGGGCAGGTCAACTCTGCCTAAACAGGGTTGCCTGAGTAACAGCATGGCAAGCCCTCCCCAAGAAGACAGGCTGGGAGAACAAGACCCTGACAACCCTACAGTCCCTATAAAACAGGTGCATCTTGCTTGTGGTCAATAATTTGGACTGTGTACATTCCTTCAACCACCCCTCAACAGAATGACTAGGAGGAGGAACTCACAAATAGGAAAGACTCAGTGACTGTGACTTCTGCCACAGATTTACAAATGGATGCAGATATAACCAAGATGTCAGAAATGGAATTCAGGGTAGCAATTGTGAAGACAAGAGCTAGAATGGAGAAATCGATTAATGGCAACATAGAGTCTCTAAGGGCAGAAATGAAAGCTGAACTGGCAGAATCTAAAAATGCTATCAATGAGATCCTATCTAATCTAGATTATCTAACAGCTAGGGTAAGTAAGGCAGAAGAACAAATTAGTGATCCAGAAGACCAATTGATAGAAAAGAGGGAAAAACAGGAGGCCGGGGAAAAACAACTCAAAATCCATGAAAATAGAATCAGAGAAATAAGTGACACCATGAAATGTTCCAATGTCAGAATCATTGGGTTCCCTGAGAGGGTAGAGAGAGAGAGAGAGAGGACTAGAAGATATATTTGAGCAAATCATAGTGGAGAACTTCCCTAATCTGGGAATGAAACAAACATTTGTGTCCTAGAGGCAGGGAGGAACCCTCCCAAAATCAAGGAAAACAAGCCAACACCCCAGCATGTAATAGTAAAACTCACAAAACTTAGAACCAAGGAAACCATCTTAAGGGCAGTTAGGGGGAAGAGATTCCTTATGTACAGAGGGAGGAACATCAGAATAATGTCAGACTTATCCACAGAGACCTAGCAAGCCAGAAAGGGCTGGCAAGACATATTCAGTGTACTCAATGAGAACAACATGCAGCCAAGAGTATTTAATCTGGCAAGGCTGTCGTTTAGAATGGATGGAGAGATGAAGAGCTTCCAAGACTGGCAGAAACTGAAAGAATATGTGACTACTAAGCTGGCCCTGAAAGAAATATTAGGGGGGGGTCTATAAAAGGAGAAAGACCCCAAGAGTGATCTACAACAGAAATTTACAATCTATAAAAACAACGTCTTCACAGGCAACATGATGAATATAAATTGGTATCTTTCAATAATCACTCTCATTGTGAACAGCCTAAATGCTCCCATTAAATGGCACAGGGTTGCAGATTGGATAAAAAGACAGGAAACATCCATATGCTGCCTACAAGAGACTCATTTGGAACCTAAAGATACATCCAGACTGAAAGTGAAGGGATGGAGATTCATCGTCCATGCCAGCGGACCTCAAAAGAAAGCTGGGGTAGCAATTCTTATATCAGACAAATTAGATTTTAAGCTAAATACTGTAGTTAGAGACACAGAAGGACACTATATCATTCTTAAAGTGTCTATCCAACAAGAAGACCTAGCAATTGTAAATATCTACACCCCCAACATGGGAGCAGCCATCTACATAAGCCAAATGTTAAGCAAAATAAAAAGTCATATTGATAACAATACATTAATTGTAGGAGACCTCAGTACTCCACTCTCAGCAATGGACAGATCATCTAGGCAGAAAATCAACAAAGAAACAAGAGCTTTGAATGACACACTGGACCAGATGGACCTCATAGATATATACAGAACATTCCACCTCAAAACAACAGAATACTCATTCTTCTTGAGCGCACATGGAACTTTCTCCAGAATAGACCACATACTGGGTCACAAATCAGGTCTCAACTGATACCAAAAGATTGAGATTATTTCCTGCATATTCTCAGACCATAATGCTTTAAAACTGGAACTCAATCACAAGAAAAAATTTGGAAGAAATTCAAGCACTTGGACGCTAAAGATCACTCTGCTCAAGAATGTTTGGGTCAACCAGGAAATCAAAGAAGAACTTAAACAATTCATGGAAACAAGGGAGAACAAAAACACATTGGTCCAAAACCTATGGGATACTGCAAAGGCGGTCCTAAGGGGGAAATACATAGCCATCCAAGCCTCACTCAAAAAAAAAATAGAAAAATCCCGAATTCACCAACTAACTTTACACCTTAAAGAACTGGAGAAAAAGCAACAAACGATGCCTGAGCCATGCATTAGAAGAGAAATAATTAAGATTAGAGCAGAGGTCAAAAAATTTGAAACCAGAAACACAGTAGATGATCAACGAAACTAGAAGGTGGTTCTTTGAAAGAATTAATAAGATCGATAAACCACTGGCCAGATTTATCCAAAAGAAAAGAGAAAGGACCCAAATTAATAAAATTATGAATGAAAGGGGAGAGATCATGACTATCACCAAGGAAATAGAAACAATTATTAGAAATTATTATCAACAACTATATGCCAATAAATTAAGCAACCTGGAAGACATGGATGCCTTCCTGGAAACCTATAGAGTACCAACACTGAAACAGGAAGAAATTGACAACTTGAATAGGCCAATAACCAGTAACGAGATTGCAGCTGTGATCAAAAACCTCCCCCCAAAACAAGTCCAGGGCCAGCTGGATTCCCTGGGGAATTCTACCAAACATTCAAAGTGGAAATAATACCTATTCTCCTGAAGATGTTTCAAAAATAGAAACAGAAGGAAAGCTTCCAGACTCATTCTATGAGGCCAGCATTACCTTAATCCCCAAACCAGGCTAAGACCCAACAAAAAATGAAAATTTCAGATCAATATCCCAAAATATGGATTCCAATATTCTCAACAAAATCCTAACTAATGGGATCCATGAATACATTAAAAGGATTATCCACCACGACCAAGTGGGATTTATCCCTGGGATGCAAGGGTGGTTCAACATTAGCAAATCAATCAGTGTGATAGAACACATTATAAGAGGAGGGAGAAGAACCATATGGTCCTCTCAATTGATGCAGAAAAAGCATTTGACAAAATACAGCATCCTTTCCTGATTAAAACTCTTCAGAGCATAAGGATAGAGGGAACATTCCTCAAGTTCATCAAATCCATCTATGAAAAACCCACAGCAAATATCAACCTCAATGGGGAAAAGCTGAGAGCTTTTCCCTTAAGATCAGGAACACGACAAGGGTGTCCACTCTCACCACTGTTGTTCAACATAGTACTAGAAGTCCTAGCAACAGCAATCAGACAACAAAAAGAAATAAAAGGTATTCAAATTGGCAAAGAAGAAGTCAAACTCTCTGTCTTCACAGGTGACATGATACTTTATGTGGAAAATCCAAAAGACTCCACCCCCAAATTACTAGAACTCATATAGCAATTCAGTAATGTGGCAGGATACAAAATCAATGAACAGAAATCAGTTGCTTTCTTATACACTAACAATGCCAGTGTAGAAAGAGAAATTAAGAGAAACAATTCCATTTACAATAGCACCAAAAACCATAAGATACCTCAGAATAAAACTAACCAAAGAGGTAAAAGATCTATACTCTAGGAACTACAAAACACTCATGAAAGAAATTGAAGAAGACACAAAAAGATGGAAAATTATTCCATGCTCATGGATCGGAAGAATAAACATTGTTAAAATGTCTATGCTACCCAGAGCAATCTATACCTTCAGTGCCATCCCGATCAAAATTCCAATGTCATTTTTCAAAGTGGTGGAACAAACAATCTTAAAATTTGTATGGAATCAGAAAAGACCCCGAATCACCAAGGAAATGTCGAAAATGAAAACAAAGCTGGGGCATCACATTGCCTGATTTTAAGCTATATTACAAAGCCGTGATCACCAAGATAGCATGGTACTGGCACAAAAACAGACATATAGACCAATGGAACAGAATAGAAAGCCCAGATTTGGACCCTCAACTCTATGGTCAAATAATCTTTGATAAAGCAGGAAAAAATATGCAATGGAAAAAAGACAGTCTCGTCCATAAATGGTGCTGGGAAAATTGGACAGCTATATACAGAAGAATGAAACTCGGCCATTCCCTAACACTATACACAAAGATAAACTCAAAATGGATGAAAGACCTCAATGTGAGACAGGAATCCATGAAAATTCTAGAGGAGAAAATAGGCAGTAACCTCTTTGACATCAGCAACAGCAACTTCCTTGTAGATATATCTCCAAAGGCCGGTAAAACAAAAGCGAAAATGAACTTTTGGGACTTCATCAAGATAAAAAGCTTCTGCACAGCATAAGGAAACAGTCAACAAAACAAAGAGGCAACCCACAGAATGGGAGAAGATATTTGCAAATGACACTTCAGATAAAGGGCTGGTGTCCAAGATCTATAAAGAACTTCTCAAACTCAACATCCAAAACACAAATAATCCCGTCAAAAAATGGGCAGAAGACATAAACAGACAGTTTTCCAAAGAAGACATACAAATGGCTAACAGACATATGAAAAAATGTTCATCATCATTAGCCATCAGGGAAATTCGAATCAACACCACATTGAGATACCACCTTACACCAGTTAGAATGGCAAAAATTGACAAGGCAAGAAACAACAAATGTTGGAGAAGTTGTGGAGAAAGGGGAACCCTCTTACACTGTTGGTGGGAATGCAAGTTGGTACAGCCACTTTGGAAAACAGTGTGGAGGTTCCTCAAAAATTTAAAAATAGAGCTACCCTATGACCCAGCAATTGCACTCCTGGGTATTTACCCCAAAGACACAGATGTAGTGAAAAGAAGGGCCATATGCACCCCAATGTTCATAGCAGCAATGTCTGCAATAGCCATACTGTGGAAAGAGCCAAGATGCCCTTCAATGGACGAATGGATAAAGAAGATGTGGTCCATATATACAATGGAATATTATTCAGCCAGCAGAAAGGATGAATACCCAACTTTTACGTTAATGTGGATGGGACTGGAGGAGGTTATGCTAAGTGAAATAAGTCAAGCAGAGAAAGTCAATTATCATATGGTTTCACTTACTTGTGAAATATAAAGAATAGCATGGACGACATTAAGAGAAGGAAGGGAAAAATGTAGAGTGGAAAATCAGAGGGAGAGATGAACCATGAAGGACTATGGACTCTGGGAAACAAACTGAGGGTTTTAGAGGGAAGGGGGATGGGGGGATGGGTTAGCTCAGTGGTGGGTGTTAAGGAGAGCACGTATTGCATGGAGCACTGGGTGTTATACTCAAACAATGAATCATGGAACACTACATCAAAAACTAATAATGTACTGTATGGTGACTAACATAACATAATAAAATAAAATAAAATAAAATAAAATAAAATAAAATAAAATAGAATAAAATAAAATAAAATAAAATAAAAAAGAAGACTGAAATCATTCCAAGTATATTTTCTAACCACAGTGGTACAAAACTAAACATCAACAATGAAATGAAACAAAGATGGAAAATCTACAATGTAAATATTAAAATTAATATGTAAATTTAAACACCACACTACTGCACATGCAATGGTCCAAATAAGAAATTCAACATAAAATCAAAATCTATCTCAAAGAAAAAGAAAGCATAATATTTTAAAACCTGTGGGATAACACCCAGTGTTCCATGCAATACATGCCCTCCTTAGTATCCATCACTGGGCTCCCTCATCCCACCACACGCCTCCCCTCTAAAGCTCTCGGTTTGTTTCCTGGAGTTCATAGTCTATCATGGTTCATCTCCCCCTCTGATTTCCCCCTCTTCATTTTTCCCTTCCTTCTCCTAGTGTCCTCCATGCTATACCTTATGTTCCACAAATAAGTGAAACCATATGATAATTGTCTTTCTCTGTTTGACTTATTTCAGTTAGCATAATCTCCTCCAGTTCCATCCATGTTGATGCAAATGTTGAGTATTGATGTACTGTATGGTGACTAACAAAACATAATAATAAGAAAAAAACTGTGGGATGCAGCAAAAGCAGATGTTAGAGTGAAATTTATGCTATACATGCTTGTATTAAGAAAAAAAGTTCAAATGAACAAATTAACATTACACCACAAGGAACTAGACAAAGAAGAAACTTAGCTGAAATTTAGTAGAGGAAGGAAATAACAAAAAAATTTAAAAAATGAATAAAATAGAGGCCAAAATAAACAATAACATAGCATTGAAAGTAATTAACAGTTTTTCCAAAAAATGAAATTTGCAATGCTTTACCTACATTAATTAAGAAAAAAAAGATGACTCAAAAACCAAAATGAGAAATGGAAGAGAAATCAATACAACAGATAATCATAGAAATACATAGTATGATAACTGATTACTATAAACAATTACATACTAGCATATCAGATAACTTATGAAAAGAACAGATAATTCCTAAAAATGCACAAGTCACCAAGATTGAATCATGAATCTTGAATCCAAGAAGTAGAAAATTTTAATACACTCAAAATCATTCTATTAGGCCAGTATTACCCTGATACCAAAGCAGGACTAAAACAATTAAGAACAAAAAGTCTACTTTGTCAGATATAAGTAGTGGTACTCCAACATTCTTTTGACATCCATTTGCGTGATAAATGTTTCTGCAACCCCTTACTTTCAATCCCCAATTGTCTTTATGTCATATAGATGAGTCTTGTTTTTTGTTTTTATCTATTCTGACACCTTATGTCTTTTGATTGGAGCATTTAGTCCATTTACATTCAAAGTAATTATTAATAGATATGTATATATTACCATTTTATTACTTTCTGTCATAGTTTCTGGAGATTTTCTGTGGTCCTTTCTTGCCTTTGTCACTATTGATCTCTCCTTTTTACTCAAAAGTCCCCTTTAATATTTTTTTTTTTTAAAGATTTTATTTATTTATTTGACAGAGAGAGCGATAGCGAGAGCAGGAACACAAGCAGGGGGAGTGGGAGAGGGAGAAGCAGGCTTCCTGCCAAGCAGGGAGCCTGATGTGGGACTCGATCCCAGGACCCTGGGATCATGACCTGAGCCGAAGGCAGACGCTTAACGACTGAGCCACCCAGGTGCCCGAAAAATCCCCTTTAATATTTCTTGCAAGGCTGGTTTAATGGTCATGAACTCCTTTGGTTTTTGTTTGGGAAATTCTCTATCTCTCCTTCTATTCTGAATAATAGCCTTGCTGGATGGAGTATTCTTTGCTGCAGATTCTCCCCATTCAACGCAATGAATATATCATGCCACTCCCTTCTGGCTTGCCAAGTCTCTTTGAGAAATCTCTAGCTAGCCTTATGGGTCTTCCCTTGTAAGTAAGGACATCTTTTGTCTTGCTTCTTTTAAGATTTTTTCCTTATCAGTATATTTTAGAATTTAATTAAAATATGTCTTGGCATTGACCTGCTCTTGTTGATTTTGATGAGAATTCTCTTTGCCTCCTGAATCTGATGTCTGTTTCCTTCCCCAGATTAGGGTTTTTGCTATTATTTCTTGAAATAAATTTTCTGCCCCCGTTTCTCTCTCTTCTTTTTTTGGGACTCCAAAATATGAATGTTATTACATTTGGTGGAGTCACTGAGTTCCCTGTCTTTACTCACATTGCTTAATTCTTCTGTCTCTCTTTTGTTCAGCTTAATTATTTCCCATTATTTTGTTTTCTAGATCACTAGTTCATTCCTCTGCTTCTTCCAGCCTGCTGTTCATTGCATCAAACCTGTTTCCAATCTCATTTATTGCACTCTTTATCTCATTGATTCTTTAAATCTTTTATCTCTGTTGTAAGGGTCTCCCTGATGTCTTCTTTTCTCAAGCAGAGTGAGTATCCTTATGATTGTTGCCTTAAATTCTCCATCAGGAATGTTACTTATAACTGGTTGGTTATGGCGTTATCTTGTTCTTACATTTGGGACAAATCCCTCCATCTTTGCATTTTTTTCTAAGCTTCTGCCTTCTTCTCTGTGTTAGAAAAGCCGGTTATTTCTCCTGCTCCTGAAAGTAATGGCATTATGAAGAAGATGTCATATAATGACAAGGGTCTGGCACTTCATAGAGTGTCTCTGATGTGTACTGTGTGTGCTCCACTATTGTGTTTTGGCTGCTCTATCCTTCAGTACAGTCATGTGCAGAGCCTCTCCTTGACTGCTGTGGGCAGTGTTTGATCCCTGGCCTGAATGTGGTGAGTTTTAACTATGTGTGCTCTGATCTGCTTGTGAAATGAGACCTAACACCAACTGTACCAGAACTGAGACCCTGGAGAACTCTCTAGTCAGGAGATGTGTTGTGGGTAGGGGTTTCTGCTGGTCTTCCGGGGGAGGGCCCTGCCACACTGGAACTGAGGCAAGCTTGACCCACATCTTCTTTATCCATTCATCAGTCAGTGGACACTTGGGCTCTTTCCATACTTAGGCTATTGATAATGCTGTTATAAACACTGGGGTACATGCATCCCTTTAAATTAGTATTTTTTTAATTCTTTGTGTAAATACATAGTAGTACAATTTCTGGATTGTAGGATAATCTATTTTTAACTTTTTGAGGAAACTCCATACTGTTTTCCAGAGTGGCTGCCCCAGTTTGCATTCTCACCAACGTGCATTATGGTTCAAACTTCTCCGCATCCTTGCCAACACCTGTTGTTTCTTGTGTTGTTGATTTAGGCCATTCTGATGTGTGTGAGATGATATCTCATTGTGGTTTTGATTTGTATTTCCCTGATGATGAGTGATGTTGAGCACCTTTTCATTTGCTTGTTAGCCATTTGTATGCCTTTTTTGGAAAAATATTTATGATTTCTGTCCAGTTTTCATTGGATTATTCATATTTTGCTTGTGATTCTTACAAGTTCTTATTTATTTTGGATACTAACCCTTTGTCAGATATGTCATTTACAAATATCTTCTCCCATACCATTGGATGTCTTTGAGTTTTGTTCATTGTTTCCTTCACTGTGCAAAAGCTTTTTATTTCGATGAAGTCCCAATAATTTATTTTTGCTTTTGTTTCCCCCACCTCAGGAGACATATTTAGAAAGAAGTTGCTATGGCTGATGTCCAAGAGGTTACTGGCTGTGTTCTCCTCTAGCATTTTTATGGTTTCATGTCTCACATTTAGGTCCGTAATCCATTTTGGATTTATTTTTGTGTATGGTGTAAGAAAGTGGTGCAGTTTCATATTTTGCATGTTCCTGTGCTGTTTTCCCAAATCCATTTGTTAGAGACTGTCTTTTTCCATTGAATATTCTTGGATCCTACAAAGATGAATTGACTATAGAGTTGTGGGTTCATTTCTGGGTTTTCTATTCTGTTCCATTGATCTATGTATCTATTTTTGTACCAGTACCATACTGTTTTGATTACTATAGCTTTGTAATATACTTGAAGTCCAGAATTGTGATGCCTGCAGCTTTGCTTTACTTTTTCAAGATTGCTTTGGCTATTTGGGTTCTTATGTGGTTCCATGCAAATCTTAGGATTGTTTTTCTAGTTCTGTGAAAAATTCTGGTTCTATTTTTATAGGGATTGCATTTAATGTGTAGATTGCTTTTGGCAGTATAGACATTTTAACAATATTTTTTCTTGTGATTAAGGAGCATGGAATGTCTTTCCATTTCTTTGTGTCCTCTTCAATTTCTTTCACCAATCTTTTATGTTTTCAGAGTACAGGTCTTTCATCTCTTTGGTTAGGTTTATTCCTAGGTATCTTATTGTTTTTGGTTTAATTGTAAATGGGATTTTTTTCTTAATTTCTCTTTCTGATGCTTCATTATTGGTGCATAGAAATGTGGCAGTTTTCTGTCCATTGATTTTGTATCCTGCAACTTTACTGAATTCTTGTATCAATTCTAGCAATTCTTTGGTGGAGTCTTCCAGGTTTTCTATGTAGAGTATCATGTCATCTGCAAATGGGAATTTTTTTAACTTCTTCCTTGCCGATTTGGACACATTTTGTTTCTTTTTGTTGTCTGATTGCTGTGGCTAGGGCTTCCAATACTATGTTGAATAAAAGTGGTGAGAGTGGACATCTCTGTCTTGTTCCTGACCATAGAGGAATAGTTCTCAAATTTTCCTCATTGAGGGTTATATTAGCTGTGGTTTTTTCATATATGGCCTTTATTATGTTGAGATATGTTTCTTCTCAGCCTACTTTGTTGAGAGTTTTTATCATTAATGGATGTTGTACTTTGTCAAATGTTTTTTCTACATCTATTGAAATGATCATATGGTTCTTATACTTCCTTTTATTAATGTGGTGTATCACGTTGTTTGACTTGCAAATATCAACCCTTGCAATCATAAAATAATCTCACTTGATCATGGTGAATGATTTTTTAAATATATTGTTAAATTCAGTTTGCTAGTTTATATTGAGGATTTTTGAATGCATGTTCATCAGGGATATTGACCTGTAATTCTCTTTTTAGGTGATGTCTTTACCTTGTTTTGATATCAGGGCAATGCTGGCCTCATAGAATGAGTTTGAAAGATTTCCTTCCTCTTCTATTTTTTGGAATAGGTTGAGAAGAATAGGTATTAACTCTTTAAATATTTGGTAGAAATCACCTATGAAGCCATCAGACCATACAGTTTTGCTTTTTAGGTGTTTATTGATTACTGATTCAATTTCTCTGCTGGTTGTTTAATATGTTCAAGTTTTCTATTTCTTCTTGTTTCAGTTTTGGTAGTTTGTATGTTTCTAGGAATTTATCCATTTCTTCCCAGTTATCTAATTTGTTTGCATATAGTTTTTCATAATATTGTCTTATAATTTTTTGTATTTCTGTGGGTTGGTTGTTGTTTCTCCTCTCTCATTTGTGATTTTATTTATTTGAGTCTTTTTTCTTTTTGATTAGCCTGTCTAGAGGTTTATTAATTTTATTGATTTTTTTTCAAAGAACCACCTCCTGGTTTCATTGATCTGTTCTATTGTTCTTTTAGATTCTATATTACTTATTTTTGCCCTAATCCTTATTATTTCCTTCTTTTTGCTGGATCTACTTTTTTTTTTTCAAGGTCCTTTATGTGTAAGGTTAGGCTGTTTATTTGAGATTTTTCTTGCTTCTTAAGGTTGGTCTGTATTGCTATATACTTCCCTCCTAGGACTGCATTTGCTGCACCCCAAATATTTTGGACCATCATGTTTTCATTGTCATTGGTTTCCATGTTTATTTCTTCTTCGATTTCTTGGTTGGCCCATTCATTGTTTCATAGCATGTTGTTTAACCTCCATGCATTTGTGGCCTTTCCAAATTTTTTTTTATGTTTGACTTCATGTTTCATGTTGTGGTCAGAAAAGATACATAATATGATCTCAATCTTTTTGTACTTGTTGAGGCCTGATATCTGATCCAAAAGTGATCTATTCTAGAGGATATTCCATATGCACTTGAAAAGAATGTGTATTTTGCTGTCTTAGGTTGGAATATTCTGAATATATCTCTTAAGTCCACCTGATGCAGTGTGTCATCCAAAGCCATTGTTTCCTTGTTCATTTTCTGTTTAGATGATCTGTCCATTGATGTAAGTGGGATGTTAAAGTCTGCTATTATTTTTGCATTATTCTGAATCAGTTCCTTTACATTTGTTATTAACTGTTGTATATATTTGGGTGTTTCAATGTTGTGACAGAAATATTTACAATTGTTACATCTTTTTGTTGGATTGTTCCACTCATTTTGCTCTAGTGCTCTTCTTTATCTCCTCTTACACTCTTTGTTTTAAAGTTTAGTTTGTCTAATATAAGTATTGCTACTCTGGTTTTATTTTGGTATTCATTTATGTGATGAATGTTTCTCCAATCCCTCACATTCAATCTGCAAGTGTCTTTAGGTCTAAAATGAGTCTCTTGTAGGCAGAATATAGATGGTCTTGTTTTCCCATCCATTCTGACACCCAATGTCTTTTGACTGGATCATTTAGTCCATTTATATTCCAAGTAATTATTGACAAATATGTATTATTTCCATGTTATTACTTGTTTTGTCTTTGTTTCTGGAGATTTTCTTTGATCCTTTCTTTTCTCTGTCACTTTTGGTCTTTCCTTTCCACTGAAAGACTCTCCTTTAATATTTCTTGCAGGGCTGGTTTAATGGTCACAAACTCCTTTAGTTTTTGTTTGTCTGGGACACTCTATCTCTCCTATTCTGAATGATAGCCTTACTGGATACAGTATCCTTGGCTTCAGATTTATCCCATTCAGTACTTTGAATATATCATGCCACTCTCTTCTGGCTTGTCAAGTTTCTTTTGAGATATCTCAAGCTAGCCTTATGGGTCTTCCCTTGTAAGCTAAGGTCTTCTTTTGTCTTGTTGCTTTTAAGATTTTTTTCTTTATCACTATATTTTGCAAATTTAATTACAATATGTCTTGGTGTTGACCTGTTTTTGTTGATTTTGATGGGAGTTATCTGTGCCCCCTAGATCCGGATGTCTTTTTTCTTCCCCAGGTTAGGGATGCTTTCTGCTATTATTTCTTGAAATAAATTTTCTGTCCCCTTTTCTCTCTCTTCTTCTTCTTGGACTCCTATAATGCTAATGTTACTATGTTTGGTGGAGTCACTGATTTCCCTAAGTCTGTTCTCATGTTGCTTAATTCTTCTTTTGTTCAACTTCACTATTTTCCATATTTTGTCTTCTATGTCACTAATTCATTCCTCTGCTTCTTCCACTTTGCTGTTCATTGCATCAAGCCTGTTTCCAAACTTGTTTATTGCACTCTTCATCTCTGATTTATTCTTTTTTAACTCTTTTATCTCTGTGGTAAGGGTCTACCTAATAGTGTCTCCTATTGTTGGCTCAAGCCCAATTAGTGTCATTATGATCTTTGCTTTAAATTCTCCATCAGGCATGTTACTTAGATCTGTTTTGCTTAGCTCTCTGGCTGTGGCCTTATCTTGTTCTTTCATTTGGAATAAATTCCTCCATCTTGGCATTTTGTCTAAGTCTCTGCCTTCTTCTCTGTGTTAGGAAAGCCAGCTATGCTTTCTGCTCATGAAAGTAATAGCTTTATGAAGAAGAGGTCATGTAGTGTCCAGGGCCTGGCGCTTCAGTGAATATCTCTGGTGTGGGCTGTGTGTGCTCTGCTGTTGGGTTCTGGCTTCTCTATCCTTCACCAGTCATCTGCAGTGGATCTCCTTCCCTGCTGTGGGCAGTGTTTTGTCCTTGACCAGGGTGTGGCAAGTTTTAACTAGTTGTGCTCTTGTCTGCTTGTCAAATGAGACCTGATACTATTTCCACAAGAACTGGGGCCCTGTGGAACACTCTGGTCAGGAGAAGTGGTATGGGCAGGAGTTTGTGTTGGTGTCCTGGGTAAGTGGTTTTCCATACTGGGTCTGAGGCAAGCTTGACCAAGAGGATCCGTCCCAACAGCATGCAGGGCTCTGGGGCATGGTGTATGCAAGTTAGGTAGCCATAGCCAGTGCTACAAAGTTTACCAGAGTTACTCAATATTTATGCTAAGGAAGGGGGAGAGAAATGTCACCAGCCACCTCCTTTGTTCTCAGAGAGCCTCTCTGTGAATGCTGCCTCTTGGGGACTAGCTCTGAGTAGCGGGAATAATCTCCCTGCTGTAGCCCCAAGGCGTTCTTCAAATTGATGTTTCCACACTGTCTGCCCCCAAGTTGTTTGCTTGCCTTCTCTCCAGGAGCAGGGTAGTACCCTTTGGGCTTTATTCCAGCCAAGTCTGCTGACCTTTAAAACTCCAGGCTTTAAGCCCCACTGGTAGCAAGAACTCATAAAATTCAGCCCTCTATGTTTTTCAAGCCAACAGCTTTGGGGAAATGCTCTCCTTGTGCTTTCCCTTATGTGCTCCTCTCTTGCATGCTTTTCTGTGACCAGGGCTCTGCCCTTCCATAGCACCCATGATCCGTTTCTCTCCTAAACCACATCTCCACACTTCTGATCTTCTTTGATGTGGTCTCTTCTCCCCCTTTAGCTGTAGAGTTTGTTCTGTCAGTCTTTAAGTTGATTTCTGGTGTATTTAGGATGATTTGATAATTAACTAGTTATGTTTGTGGACAAGAAGCCTAGGGTACTCCTACTCTTCCACCATTTTCCTTCTCCTGTCTTGTAGCTTTGTTGTCTGTCTTTTCCTGTATTGTCATCTTCCTCTGGGTTTTATTATTTTTTTGCATTAATATACTTTGATTTATTTCTTTTTCTTTTGTGTAGCTACTATAGATATATCTGACTGTTATAGCAGTGTATTTTAAGCTGAAATCAACTTAAGTTCAATTGCAAACAAAACTCTATTCTTTAATACCCACCCTCTTTGTTATTGTTGTCACCAACTTAAGTGTATTCATACTGTTTATCTTGTAACATTTTAGTTATATCTATTTTTAATACTTTTATTTTTAGCTTCTGTGCTAGAACTTAAAGGAATTTTCCCACAGCCATTATAGTAATAGAGTAATCTGTATTTGTCTATATGATGTTGTGTTGGTAAGGTTTTTAAAAATTGTTATTTATAATTTATTGTCTGTTAGTTCCACAGAAATTGCATTGAGTAGGGAAGGATAATCTTCATATCTCACAATCATTCAATAATCATTTAAACACTATGAAATTTGTCTCCAAATATCTTTGTCCCTCCTTGCCCCCATATACACTATTTATCCTCCAATCTATTCTCAGTTATGAAGGGTTGGTCTCTGGCTAATGGTAGAATTCTGGAAACATCCAATATAAATTTAGAAAACGAAAATCAATTTCAAATTGATATTATAAGTTTTGCAGAGCTGCAAAGTGATGTTTCATGGATCACTGGAAAACCTGAGAAAATCAGCACTGATTTGTTGTTCATTGTAAAAATTATTGTAATATTGTCATATAACCTAAATTTTATTAAATATAATATAATATGAACTTATTTTCATAACTGCTAGTTTGTTTTTTCTTTTTAAAAAAGATTTTATTTATTTATTTCACAGAGAGAGTGATAGTGAGAGCAGGAACACAAGCAGGGGGAGGGGGAGAGGGAGAAGCCGGCTTCCCGCCAAGCAGGGAGCCCGATGTGGGACTTGATTCCAGGACCCTGGGATCATGACCTGAGCTGAAGACAGACGCTTAATGACTGAGCCACGCAGGTGCCCCTGTTTTTTCTTTTATTTTAAAAATATTTTTATTCGAGTATAGTTGACACATAATGTTACATTAGTTTCAGGTGTATAATATGGTGATTCAACTTCTCTATACATTATGCTATGCTCTCAAGTGTAACTACCATCTGTCACCATACAACACGATTACAATATCATTGACTATATTCCCTATGCTGTGTCTTTATTTCCATGACTTATTCATTCTGTTGCTACAAGCATGTACCTCTCACTCCCCTTCACCCATTTTGCCCATTAGAAATAAGCCCACCACACCACCCTCCCCTCTGTCAACCATCAGTTTGTTCTCTGCATTTATGCATCTGATTCTGCTTTTTGTTTGTTTATTCATTTGTTTTGTTTTTTAGATTCCACATATGAATGAAATCATATGGTACTGTGTTGCTGTTTAATGTCCCTTTAGTTCAACTTCAAGAACTCCCTTTAGCATTTATTATAGGGCAAGACTAGGGATCTTGGTCAACTTTTGTCTGGGAAAGTTGTTATCTCTACTTCATTTTAAAAGATAGAACTTTAAGACTTTCTACAGAGATGTTAATTTTGTGGGGAGCCCTGGAGAAGTTGGGGCACTGGTACATGGGTCAACTGTTTCTCTACTCATGAGGAAACAGATCTTGAATTTTTTATCTATTTTCTCTGTGCTGAATAGGGGGAGGACCCAGATTGTCTACCAGCCCAAGCTGCCATCTTTGTCTAACCCTGAGTGGCTAGATGGTGCTCTATCTGCCAGAACTCCAATACTGGCAAATCACAAGTCACTCCTCTGGAAAGCTCCCTTGAAAAGTTGGGGTATTGGATACATAAACCAATTTCTTCCCTTCCTTGGGTGAATCTGGGACTAGGAGGTCTCTTGCTGATCATATGGCACTGTGTTGGGAGCAGGGATTCCAGTGAGAGGGTGTCCTAACTCTTCCTACTGGCTTCAGTGAGTCTGATTTTACAATCTCCCAGGGTGCAAGAGCCATTCCATTGGTTTCTGGATTTCTCACAAAGGGAATTTGCCTATGAATTGTTGCTGAATTGGTGTGTTTATGGGAGAAAAGTGGGTTCAGAGCTTCCTATTCTACCATCTTGTTGATGTCACTTCTGATGTGTCTTTCTCAATGAGTTTTCAAATTATTGTTGACATTGTTTTCTAACTTTGTTTTGGATTACTATTTTTTTAAAATTGCTGTATTGAGATATATTTCACATACCATAAAATTCAGCCTTTTAAAGTACAGTTACTTTTTTTTGGTATATTCACAAAGTTGTTCATCACCACTACCAATTTTATAAATTTTATCACCTCTAAAGATACTGTATAGCTATTATGAGTTACTCATTTAAACCCCTGGAAGCCATTAACCTAATTTCTGTCTCTATAGATTTGCCTATTCTGATCATTGTATGTAAGTGGATACATATAATTTGTGGCTTTTTCTGTTTGGCTACTTTCACTTTAACCTGGTAAGGAACTGACCAACTGTTTTCCAAAGTGGCTGCATCATTTTATATTTCCACCAGCAACGTATGAGGGTTTCAATTTCTCCATATCATCACCAACACTTGTTATTGTCTGTCTCTTTTATTATGGCTATTTAGTGGGTGTGAAGTGTTATCATACTGTGGTTTTGATTTCCATTTCCCTGATGACTAATGATGTTGAGCATTGTTTTTTCAGTGTTAATTGGCAATTTGTACATCTTCTTTGGAGAAATGTCTGTTAAGATTGGTTTTGACTATTTTTGAATTGGGTTTTATTAGTTATCAAGTTGTTAGACTTCCTTATATAGTCTAGATACAAATCCTGGATAAGATATATGTATTGCAAAGATTTTATCCCATTCTGTGGACTGTATTTTTGCTTTTTTGAAGATGTGATATGCTGCACAGAATTTTAAATTTTGATCTAATTCGCTTTATCTTTTTCTTTTGTTGCTTGTATTTTTTTCATATTTAAAAAAAAAAACAACATTGACAGGGGCACTTGGGTGGTACTGTCGGTTAAGTGTCCAACTCCTGGTTTTGGCTCACGTTGTGATTTCAGGGTCATGAGATAGAGCCCTGTGTCAGGCTCCACACTCAGCATGGAGTCTATTTGAGATTCTCTCTCCCTCTCTCTCTGCACCTCCCATTCGTGCTCTTTCTATCTAAAATAAATAAATAAATCGTTAAAAAAAACATTGACGAAACCAAGCTTATGAATTTTTTTTCTTATGTTTTCTGCTAAAACTGTTTATAATTTTAGCTCTTATATTTAATGCTTTGATTATTTTTGAATTAATTTTTATATATAGTATGAGGTAAGAATACAACTTTATTCTTTCTCTGAATTTTTTTTAAAAGTTTTTATTTAAATTCCAGTTAATTAACATATAGTGTAATGCTAGTTTCAGGTATAAAATATAGAGATTCAACACTTACTTCCATACATCACCCTGTGCTCATTACAACAAGTGTACTCCTTATTCCCCATCACCTATTTAACCCATTCCACCATCCCCCTCCCCTCTGGTAACCATCAGTTTGTTCTCTATAGTTAAGAATCTGTCTGTTGGTTTGCCTCTCTCTCTCTTTTTCCCCTTTGCTAATTTGTTTTGTTTCTTAAATTCCACATATGAAATCATATGGTATTTGTTTTTCTCTGATTGGCTTATTTCATTTAGCATAATACCCTCTAGTTCCATCCACGTCACTGCAAATAGCAAGATTTCATTAGTTTTTATGGCTGAGTAATATTCCATGATATATATATATATCCCACATCTTCCTTATCTATTCATCAGTTGATGGACACTTGGACTGTTTCCATAATTAGGCTGTTGTAGATAATGCTGCTATAAACATTGGGGTGCACGTATTCCTTTGCATTAGTATTTTTTATTCTTTGGGTACACATCTGGTAGTGCAAATGCTGGATTATAGGGTACTTCTATTTTTAACTTTTTGGAGAACCTCCATACTGTTTTCCAGAGTGGCTGCATGAGTTTGCATTCCCACCAAAAGAGCAAGAGGGTTCCCCTTTCTCCATATCCTTGCCAACATCTGTCATTTCTAGTGTTGATTTTAGCCATTCTGACAGTTGTGAGGTTATATCTCATTGTAGTTTTGATTTGTATTTCCCTGATGATCAGTGATGTTGAACCTGTCTGTACTCTGTAAACTATAAAACACCAATGAAAGAAATTGAAGAGGACACAAATAAATGAAAAGACATTCCATGCTCATGGATTGGAAGAACAAATATTGTTAAAATGTCTATACTACCCAAAGAAATCTGCACGTTTAATACAATCCCTATCAAAATACCAACAACATTTCTCACAGAGCTAGAATGAACAAACAATTCTAGAATTTGTGTGGAAACACAAAAGACCCCAAATAGCCAAAGCAACCTTGGAAAAGAAAAAGCAAAGCTGGAGGCATCACAATTCCAGACTTGAAGTTATATTGCAAAGCTGTAGTGATCAAGACAGTATGTTACTGGCACAAAAAGTGACATATAGATCAATGGAACAAAATAAAAAACCCAGGAATGGACCCATAACTCTATGGTCAACTAATCTTCAACAAAGCAGGAAAGAATATCCAATGGAATAAAAGACAGTATCTTTAAGAAGTGGTGTTTGGAAAACTGGACAGCAACAGGCAAAAAATGAAACTGGACCACTTTTTTTACACTACAGAGAAAAATAAATTCAAAATGGATTAAAGATCTAAATGTAAGACATGAAACCATAAAAATCCTAGAGGAGAACACAACCAGTAACCTCTGACATCAGCCATAGCAACTTCTTTCTAGAGAGATATCTCCTGAGGCAGCAGAAATAAAAGCAAAAATAAACTATTGGGACTTCATTGGAATAAAAAACTTCTGCTTAGGGAAGAAACCATTCAACAACACTAAAAGGCAGCCAATGGAATGGGAGAAGATATTTGCAAATGACATACCTGATAAAGGATTAGTATCCAAAATATGTAAAGAACTTGTACAACTAAACACCCAATATGAATAATCCAATTAAAAAATGGGCAGAAAACATGCATAGACAGTTTTCCAAAGAAGACATCCAGATGGCCAAGAGATACATGAAAAGACAACTTCATTCTTTTGCATATGAATATTCAGTTGTTTCAACACATTTGTTGGAAAGACTATTCTTGCCCAATTGCATTTTTTTGGTATGCTTGTCAATAACCAATTGAACATAAATATATGGGCTTATTTCTGGACTCTCAATTTTATTCCTTTGGTTTATATGTCTATCCTTATTCCAGTACCACAGTCATGATTACTGTAGCTTTGTAGTAAGTTTTGATATTGACACATGTGAGTTCTTTGATTCTGTACTTTTCCAAGATTGTTTTGGTTTTTCCAGGTCCCTGCATTTCCATCTGAATTTTAGGATCAAATTGTCAATTTCTGCAAAAAGACCATCTGGTGCCTTTGATAGAGATTTTATTGAATCTGTAGGTCTTTTTAGGAAGTTCCATTTTGCCATCTTAATAATATTAAATTTTCTGATCTATGAACACAGAATGTGTTTCTACTCATTTAGGTCTCTAATTTCCTTCAGTGATTTTTTTGAAGTTTTTAGGGTATATGTTTTACACTTCTTTTGTTAAATTTATTCATAAGTATTTGGATTTTTTGATGCTACTTTATATGGAATTGTCTTAATTTTGTTTTGGATAGTTTATTGATCATGTATAGAATTACAGTAAATTTTTGTATACTGATGTATCCTGCTACTTAGCGGACTTCATTTATTATTTCTAATAACTTGGGGAAGATTCCTTAAAATTATGTATGTGATTATATTATTTGCAAATGTAGATATTTTGACTTCTTCTTTCCCATTCTGGTGGCCTTTTTTTTTCTTTCATTTTCTTACTTATTTGCTCATGGCTAGAACTTCCAGTAAAATGATGAATAAAAGGAGAATAAACATGCTTGTCTTATTCCTGATTTTAGGGGTAAAGCTTTCAGGCTTTTACCAGCAAGTATGATGTTAGTTGTGGGGTTTTTCTATATATATATATTTCCCTAAACAGGTTGAGGAAATTTTCTTCTATTTCTAGTTTGTTAAGTGTTTCTATCATGAAATCATGGTAGATTTAGTGAAATGCCTTTTCTACATCTATTGAGAGGATCATATGGTTTGGCCTTTATTCAGTTAATATGGTGTGTTACATTAATTGGTTTTTAAGTGTTGAACCAAATTCACATTCCCAGGATAAATCCCACTTGTTAATGTTATATAATTCTTTTTATGTATGACTAGACTTTGTTTGTTAGTATTTTGCTGAGGAACTTTACATCTATATGCATAAGGGATATTAATGAGCAGTTTTCTTGTGGTATCTTCATTTGGCTTTGGTATTAGGGTAATATTGAATTCATATGAGTTGAAAAGTGTTTCTTCTTTTTCTAGTTTTGAAAGAGTGTATGAAGAATTCTTTAAACATTTGGTAAAATTCACCAGTGGAACTATCTGGTCCTGGGTTAATTCTTTGTGAGAAGTTGTGAAAATTACTAATTTTTATCTCATTATTATAGGCTCATTCATATTTTCTATTTCTTCTTGAGTCAGTTTTAGTTGTTTGTATCTTTTCAGGTATTCATTTTATCTGTATTATCTAATTTGTTGGATTATAGTTGTTTACACTATTCCTTTATCATCATCTTTATTTCTGTAGGATCAGTAGTAATGTTCCCTCTTTTATTCTTAATTTTAATAAGTTGAGTCTTCTTTTTTCTTGATCAGTATGGCTTAAGGTTTGTCAATTTTTTTGATCTTTTAAAAGGACCACCTTTTGGTTCCATTGATTTTCTCTATTGTTTTCTGTTCTCTCTTTCATTTATTTCTGATATAATGTTTATGTTTTATTCCTTTCTGCTTGTTTTGGGTTTAGTTTTCTCTTCCTCTAGTGTCTTCAGGTGTTAGGTTAGATTACTGATTTACTCCTTTGTTTTTTGTATAGGCATTTATTTTTATTTTTATTTATTTTTATATGTTACCTACAAATCTTATTTTATTTTATTTATTATTTAAATTCAATTAGCCAACATATAGCACATCATTAATTTCAGATGTAGTGTTCAATAATTTATCAGTTGCATATAACACCCAGTGTTCATCATATCATGTGTTATTAGAACTACTGTCATCTTATTTATATATACACTTACCTTTACTTTAGCCTGAAAGACTACATTTCATATTTATAGAGAGGAAGAACTGCTAATGATGAATTCTCTCAGGTTTGATTTCATTGAAAGCCCTTATTTTTTTTTAACTTGAGTGTACTTGACACACAATGTTACATTAGTTTCAGGTGTACAACTTGAACCATGTTCACAAGTGTAGCTACTGTCTGTCCTGGCACATTACTGTTGCAATATCATTGACTATACTCCTTATGCTGTGCTTTTATTCCTCTGACCTAATCACTACATAACTGGAAGCCTGTATCTCACACTCCTCTTCACCCATTTTGCCCAGTCCCCAGGTATGACAATTTGTTCTTTGTATTTGCAGGTATGATTCTGTTTTTTATCTGTTTATTCAGGTTTTTTTTTTTTTTTAGATTCCACTTAAGAATGTAATCATGTGGTATTTGCCTTTCTCACTCTGAATTATTTCACTTACCATAATACCCTCTAGATCCATCTATGTTGTCACAAATGGTACAATCTCATCCTTTTTATGGCTGCATAACATAGCATTGCATATATTTATATACCACATCTTCCTTATCCATTCATCTATTGAGGGGACACATAGGTTGCTTCCACATCTTGGCTATTATAAATAAAGCTGCAATAAACATAGGGGTGCAGATATCTTTTTGAATTACTGTTTATATTTTCTTTGGGTAAATACCCAATAGTGGAATTATTGGATCATATGGTATTCCTATTTTTAATTTTTTGAGGAACTTCCATACTGTTTTCCACAGTGGTTGCACTAATTTACAATCCCACCAATAGTCCACAAAGGTTCCCTTTCCACCACATGCTCACCAACACTTGTTATTTCTTGTCTTTTTGATTCCAGTCATTCTGACTGGTATGAGCTACCATCTAATTATGGTTTTGGTTTGCATTTTTCTGATGATTAGTGATGTTGAGCATCTTTTCATGTCTCTGTTGGCCATCTGCATGTCTTCTACTCAGGTCCTTTCCTATTTTTTATTTGGATTGTTCATATTTTTTGGTGTTGAGTTATATAAGGTTTTATATATTTTGTATATTAACTCCTTATTGGACACATCATTTACAAATATCTTCTCCCATTCAGTAAGCTGTCTTTTTGTTTTGGTGATTGTTTTCTATGCTGTGCAATAGATTTTGGTGTAGTCCCAGTAGTTTATTTTTGCTTTTGTTTCCCTTGCCTGCGGAGACATATCTAGAAATATGTTGCTACAGCTAATGTCAAAGAAATTACTGCCAGTTTTCTTCTAGGAGTTTTATGGTTTCAAGTCTCACATTTAGGTCTTTAATCCATTTTGACTTTAATTTTATGTATGGTCTAAAGAAAGTGGTCCAGTTTTGCTCTTGTACATGTAGCTCTCCAGTTCTCCCAGCATGATTTATTAAAGAGACTGTCTTTTCCTTATTGTATATTCTTGCCTCCTTTGTCATAGATTAATTGATCACATAATCCTGGGTTCATTTCTGGGTTGTCTATTCTGTTCTATTGATCTATGTGCCTATTTTTGTGCCAGTACCATACTGTTTTGATCACTACAGCTTTGTAATTTATCTTCAAATCTGGGATTGTGATACTTCCAGTTTTGTTCTTTTTTTTTTTCAAGATTGCTTTGGCTATTAGGGGTCTTTTGGGATTCCATACAAATTTAAAAATTGTTTGTTCTAGTTCTGTGAAAAATGTTGTTGGTGTTTTGATAAGGATTGCATTAAACACGTAGGTTGCTTTGGATAGTATTGTCCTGTTAACCATATTTTTTCTTCCAACCCATGAGCATGGAATGTCTTTCCATTTCTTTGTGTCATCTTCAATTTCTTTCACCAGCGTTTTATATTTTTCAGTATATATATCCTTCGTCTCTTTGGTTAGGCTTTTTCCTAGGTATCCTATTACTTTTGTTGCAATTGTAGATGGTATTGCTTTCTTAATTTCTCTTTTTGCAGTTTCATTATTCATTGTATATAAATGCAAGATTTCTGTACATTGATTTTGTATCCTGTGACTTTACTGAATTTGTTTACCAGTTCTATCATTTTTTTGGTGGAGTCTTTTGTGTTTTCTACATATATTATCATGTCATCTGTAGAGAATGAAAGTTTTACTTCTTCCTTACCGATTTGGATGCCTTTTTTTCCTTTTTATTGTCTGATTGTTGTGCTGCTTCTAGTACTATGTTAAATAAAAGCAGTGAGAGTAGACATCTTTGTCTTATTCCTGATCTTAGAGGAAAAGCTCTCAGTATTTCCTCATTAAGGATGATGTTAGCTGTGGGTTTTTCATATATAGCATTTATTATGTTGAGATATGTTCTTCTAAACCTACTTTGATGAGGGTTTTTATCATGAATGGATGTTGTACTTTGTCAAATGCTTTTTCTGCATCTATTGAAATGATCATATGGTTCTTATTCTTTTCCTTATTGATGTGATGTATCACATTGTTTGGTTTGCAAATATTGAACTACTCTTTCAACCCAGGAATAAATCCCACTTGATTATCGTGAATGGTTATTTAAAGTATAGTTGAATTCCGTTTGCTAGTATTTTGTTGAGGACTTGTCCATCTATGGTCATCAGGGTTATTGGTCTGTAGTTCTCTTTTTTTGTGGTGCCTTTTTTTTTTTTTTTTTCCAAGGTAATGCTAACCTCATAGAATGAGTTTGGAAGGTTTTCTTCCTTTCTAGTTTTTGGAATAGCTTGAGAAGAATAAGTATTACCTCTTCTTTAAATATTTGGTAAAATTTGCACGTGAAGCCATCTGGTCCTGAACTTTTGTTTGTTGGGAGTTTTTGGATTACTGATTCAATTCCTTCTCTGGTTATCCGTCGATTCAAATTTTGTATTTCTTCCCGTTTCAGTTTTGGTAGTGTATATATTCCTAGAAATATATACATTTCTTCCATACATATCCATTTCTTCCAGGTTTTGCAATTTGTTGGTATACAGTTTTACATAATATTCTCTTATAACTGTTTGTATTTCTGTGGTGTCGTTTTTTCTCCTCTCTCATTTGTGACTTTATTTGAGTCCTTTCTCTTTTTTTCTTGATAATTCTGTTTAGAGGTTGATCAATTTTATTGATTTTTTCCAAGGAAGCAGCTCCTGTTTTTATTGATCTGTTCTATTGCTTTTAAGTCTATATCATTTATTTCTGCTCTAATCTTTATTTCCTTCCTTCTTTTGGCTTTAGGTTTTGTTTGCTGTTCTTTTTCTAGCTCCTTTAAGTGTAAAGTTAGGTTGTTTATTTGAGATTTTTCGTTCTTCTTGAAGTAGTTGGCCTATATTGCTATCAACTTCCCTCTTAGAACCACTTTTGCTACATCCCAAAGGTTGTGGACCATTGTGTTTTCACACATTTCATTTTTATTTGTTTCCATGTGCTTTTTTATTTCTTTTTTTATTTCCTGGTTGACTCATTCATTGTTTGGTAGTATGTTGTTTAACCTCCATGTATTTTGGCCTTTCCATATTTTTTCCTGACTTCTTGCTTCATATCATTGTGGTCAGAAATGATGCATGGGGGGTGACTGAGTGGCTCAGTCAGTTAAGCCTCTGACTCTTGGTTTTGGTTCAGGTCATGATCTCATGGATTGTGAGATCAAACTCTGTATTGGTCTCCACACTCAGCAGAGAGTGTGCTTGAAGATTCTCTCCCTCTGCCCCTCCTCTCACTCTTGGTCTTGCTCTCTCTCTCAAATAAATAAATCTTAAAAAAAAAAGAAATGATGCATGGTATGAGTTCGATATTTCTGAATTATAGAGGCTTGTTTTGTGGGCTAATATGTGGTGTGTTCTGGAGAATGTTCCACGTGTACTTGAGAAGAAGGTGTATTCTGCTGTTTTAGGATGGAATGTGTGATTATTTCTCTTAAGTTCATCTGGTGTAGTGTGTCATGCAAAGCCATTGTTTCCTTGTTTATTTTCTGTTTATATAATTTGTCCATTGTTGTAAGTGGGGTGTTAAAGTCCCCTATTACTCTATTATCAATTAGATCTTTATGTTTGTTATTAATTGTTTTGTATATTTCAGTGCTCTCATGTTGAGTCCTAAATGTTTATAGTTGTTATATCTTCTTGTTGGATTGTCCCCTTTGTTACTACATAGTTTCCTTCTTTGTCTCTTGTTACAATCTTTGTTTTAAAATCTATTTTGTTGGATGTAAGTATTGCTACTTCAGCTTTCTTTTGACATTCATTTGCATGATAGATATTTTTCCCTTCCCTCACTTTCAATCTGCAGGTGTCTTTAGGTCTAAAATGATTCTCTTGTAGGCAGCATATAGAAGGCTTTAGTTTTTTTATCCACCTATCACCCTCTGTCTTTTGACTGCAGTGACATTTACATTCAAAGTACTTATTGATAGTATTTACTGTCATTTTATTATTTGTTTTGTGGTTGTTTCTGAAGATTTTTTCTCATCCATTCTTGTCTTTCTCTCTTATGGTTTGCTGATTTTCTTTAGTGATATATTTGGATTTCTCTCTTTAATCTTTGCATGTTTATTAGCGGCTTTTGATATATGGTTACTATTAGATTTGTATATAACCTTTTCTACAAATAGCAGTATATATTAATTTGATGGTTGTTTAAGTTTGAACCTATTCTTTTCTCCTCTCCTCCCTATGTTTTATGTATATGTTATTATGTTTTATATCCTTTTTCATGAATTCTTTGACTTTTTACAGAAATATTCATTTTTACTGCTTTTGCTTTTCCTGCCTTTATTCTGTTGCTTTTGGTCTCTCCTTTCCACTCAAGGAATCCCCTCTAATATTTCTTGTAGCATCCCCTTGAATATTTCCTATAGAGTTTTGTTTGTCTGAGAAACTCTTTATCTTTCCTTCCATCCTGAATGATAGTCTTGCTGGATAAAAGATTCTTGGCTGAAGATCTTTCCCATTCAACATGTTGAATATATCATGCCACTCCCTTCTGGCTTGCCATGTTTCTGTTGAGAAATCTCCAGCTGGCCTTATGGGTCTTTCCTTGTAAGTTAAGGACTTCTTTCATCTTGCTGCTTTTAATTTTTTTTCTTTATCACTATATTTTGACAATTTAATTACAGTTTCTCTTGGTGTGGATCTACTTTTGTTGATTTTGATGGGACTTCTCTGTTTCTCCTGGATCTGAATGTATGTTTCCTTCCCCAGATTAGGGAAGTTTTCAGCTATTCTCTCTTATAAATTTTCTGCCCTTTTTTCTCTCTTCTTCTGGGACTCCTATAACGTGAATGTTATTATGTTTGATGGAGTCACTGAGTTCCCCAAGTCTATTATTGAGTTCTTTAATCGTTCTTTCTCTCTTTTGTTCAGCTTTATTGCTTTCCAATACTTGGTCTTCTAGGTAATTAATTCATTCCTCTCCTTCTTCCAGCCAGCCACTCATTGTATCAGGTGTGTTTTTAATCTCATTTATTGCACTCTTCATTTCTGATTGATGCTTTTTTAACTCTTTTATCTCTATGGTAAAGGTTTTACTGATGTTTTCCATTCTTTCCTCAAGCCCAGTGAGTACACTTATGATTGTTGGTTTAAATTCTCCATCAGACATGTTGTTCATATTTGTTTTGCTTAGATCTCTGACTGTGACCTTATCTTGTTCTTTTATTTGGGATAAATTCCTCTGGTTTCTCATTTTGTCTAAGTCTCTGCTTTCTCTGTGTTAGAAAAGCTAGTTATGTCTCCTGCTCCTGAAAGTATTGGCCTTATGAGAAAGAGGTCATGTAGTGCCCAGGGCCTGGTGCTACAGGAAGTTCCTCCAGTGTGTGTTCTATGTGCTTTGATGTGCTGTTCTGGCTGCTCTGTCCTTCAGGCCAGTCATCCGCAGAGGCTCTCTTTGCCTGCTGTGGGCATTGTTTGGTTTCTGGCCCCACTGTGGTGCATTCTAACTAAGTGTGTTTTTCTGCCTGTGAAATGAGACCTGTCACCACCTTCATTGAAACTGAAGCCTTGCAAAACTCTCTGGTTGAGAGATGTGTGGTAGGGGTTTGTGCTGGTCTTCCAGGGGAAGGGCCCACTGTGCTGGGATTGAGGCAAGCTTGACTGAGAAGGGCAGTCCCGCCAGAATGCAGGAGTGTGGGGCTTGGTGTAAGCAATTTAGGCAGCCAGTGTCCTTGCTGAGCTGCTTCCTGCAGGCATCTCTCTTTGTGCTGAGGGGCAAGGGAGGGAAATGGCACTGGCCAGCTCTTTTGATCCTGGAGAGGTATCTCCACCTATACTGCCTTTATGGAACATGCTCCAAGAAGAGCAAATAATCTCCACCCTATCTGCTCCAAGCATTCTTCAGATTGCTGTTTCCACACTGTATGCCCAGGTTGTTTGCCTGCCTTCTCTCCAAGAGCAACACAGTGCCCTCCAGGCTCTATCTCAGCCAAGCCTGCTGCCCTTTAAAATCTCAGGCTTTAAGCCCCACTTGTTTCGAGAACTCATTAAATTCAGCCCCTCTCATTTTCGAAACCAGTGGCTATGGGGATACACTCTCCTTGTGCATTTCCCTGTGTGCTCCTCTCTCTCTCTCCCCCTTCTCAGCGACCACTGCTCCCTTCCCTCCAAAGCAGTTAGGATACAGTTTCTTTCCTAAACCATGACTTCACACTTCCTACCTTCTGTAACATGGCATCTTCTCTCCCTTTAGTTGTGGAGTTTGTTCTGTCAGTCCTCCGGTTCTGAAGGGTATTTAGGATGATTGGATAGTTACCTAGTTTTATTCTTAGGACGAGGTGAGCCTAGGATCCTTCTACTCTGCTGCCATCTTCCTGTCTTCTTTATTTTTAATTTTTTGAGGAAGCTACATACTTTTCCACAGTGGCTACACCAGCTTGCATTACCCCCAACAGTGTGCAAGGGTTCTTTTTTCTCCACATCCTTGCAAACACTTCTTATTTCTTGTGTTTTTTATTTTAGCCATTCTGACAGGTGTAAAGTGATATTCATTGTGGTTTTGAGTTACATTTCACTGATGATTAGTGATGTTGAGCATCTTTTCCTATGTCTATAGGCCATTTGAATGTCTTCTTTGGAAAAATGTCTATTCAGTTTCTCTGCTCATTTTTAAATAGGATTATGTGTTGTTCTGGTGTTGAGTTGTATATGTTCTTTCTATATCTTGGATATTAACTTCTTATTGGATATATAAGTTGCAAATATCTTCTCCCATTCATTAGGTTGACTTTTTGTTTTGTTGATGGTTTTCTTTGCTGTGCAAAACTTTATTTTGATGTAGTCTAATAGTTTATTTTGGCTTTTGTTTCCCTTGCCTCAGGAAAAATATCTAGAAAAATATTTGTACAGCTTATGTCAAAGAAATTACTGCCTGTGTTTTTTTCTAGGAGTTTTGTTTTTAGTTCCCACATTTAGGTCTTTAATCTGTTTTGAGTTTACTTTTGTGTATGGTGTAAGAATGTGGTCCAGTTTTATTCTTTTGCACATACCTGTCCAGTTTTCCCAACACTACTTGTAAAAAAAACTTTCTTCTGTATTGCATATTCTTGCCAACTTTGTCATTGATTAATAGATTAATCGATTGTCATTGATCAATAATATAATTGTGGGTTTGTTTCTGGGCTCTCTATTCTGTTCCATTGATCTACATGTCTATCTTTGTATGAGTACCATATTGTTTCGATTACTACAGCCTTTAGTATATCTTAAAATCTGGGATTGTGATGCTTCCACCTTTGCTCTTTTTGCAAGATCGCCTTGCCTATTCAGGGTCTTTTGCAGTTTCTTTTTTTAAAAAAGATTTTATTTATTTATTTTTCAGAGAGAAAGAGAGAGCACAAGCAGGGGGAGTGGCAGGCAGAGGGAGAAACAGATTCCCTGCTGAGCAAGGAGCCTGACGTGGGACTCTCAATCCCAGGACCCTGGGATTATGACCTGAGCTGAAGACAAATGCTTAGCCAACTGAGCCAGCCAGGTGTCCCTCTTTTGCAGTTTCATACAAATTTTAGCATTGTTTATTCTAGTTCTGTGAAAAATGTTAGTATTTTCATAGAAGTTGCACTAAATCTATAGATTGCTTTGTGTAGTATAGACATTTTAACAGTATTTGTTCTTCCAATCCATGTGTGTGGAATACCTTTCCATTTCTTTCTGTAAACTTCAATTTCTTTCATCAGTGTTTTATAGTTTTCAGAGTACGTCTTTCACCTTCTTGGTTATGTTTATTCCTAGGTATTTTATTCTTTTGGTGCAATTATACATGGGATAGTTTTCTTAATATCTTTTCCTGCTACTTTATTATGAATATATAGAAATGCAACAGATTTCCATATATATGTTTTGTATCCTGCGACTTTACTGAATTCATTTATCACTTCTAGTATTTTTCTTTTTTTGTTGGAGTCTTTAGGGTTTTTTATATATACTATTATGCCATCTGCAAATAGTGGAAGTTTTACTTCTCCCTTACCAATTTGAATGTCTTTTATTTCTTTTTCTTGTTTGATTGCTGTGGCTAGGACTTCTAGCCCGATATTGAATAAAACTATTAAGTGTGGACACCCTTGTCTGTTCCTAAACTAAGAGTAAAAGCTCTTAGTTTTTCAGCATTAAGTATGATGTTAGCTTTGAGTTTTTCTTTTTTTTTTAATTTAATTTTATTATGTTATGTTAGTCACCATACAATACATCATTAGTTTTTGATGAGTTCCATGATTCATTGTTTGCATATAACACCCAGTGTTCCATTAAATACGTGCCCTCCTTAATACCCATCACCCAGCTAACCCATCCCCCACCACCCTCCCCTATAGAACCCTCAGTTTGTTTCTCAGAGTCCATAGTCGCTCATGGTTAGTCTCCCCCTCCAATTCCCCCTTCATTTTTCCCTTCCTACTATCTTCTTCTTCTTCATCTTCTTTTTTAACATATAATGTATTATTTGTTTCAGAGGTACAGGTCTGTGATTCATCAGTCTTACACAATTCACAGCGCTCACCATACCACATACCCTCCCCAATGTCTATCACCTAACCACCCCATCCCTCCCACCCCCACCACTCCAGCAAATCTCAGTTTGTTTCCTGAGATTAAGAATTCCTCATATCAGTGAGATCATATGATACTTGTCTTTCTCTGACTGACTTAATTCGCTTAGCATAGTACCCTCTTGTTCCATCCACGTTGTTGCAAATGGAAAGATTTCTTTTTTCTGATGGCTGCATAATATTCCATTGTATATATATACCACTTCCTCTTTATCCATTCATCTGTTGATGGACACCTAGGCTCTTTCCATAGTTTTGTTATTGTGGACATCGCTGCTATAAACACTGGGGTGCATGTATGCTTTTGGATCACTACATTTGTATCTTTGGGGTAAATACCCAGTAGTGCAATTGCTGGGTCATAGGGTAGCTCTATTTTCAACTTTTTGAGGAACGTCCATACTGTTTTCCAGAGTGGCTGCACCAGCTTGCATTCCCACCAACAGCGTAGGAGGGTTCCCCTTTCTCTGCATCCTCGCCAACATCTGTCGTTTCCTGACTTGTTAATTTTAGCCATTCTGACTGGTGTGAGGTGATATCTCATTGAAGTTTTGATTGGGATTTCGCTGATGCTGAGCGATATTGAGCACTTTTTCATGTGTCTGTTGGCCATTTGGATGTCTTCTTTGCAGAAATGTCTGTTCATGTCTTTGGTCCATTTCTTGATTGGATTATTTGTTCTTTGGGTGTTGAGTTTGATAAGTTCTTTATAGATTTTGGATACTAGCCCTTTATCTGATATGTCATTTGCAAATATCTTCTCCCATTCTGTTGGTTGTCTTTTGGTTTTGTTGACTGTTTCTTTTGCTGTGCAAAAGCTTTTTATCTTGACGAAGTCCCAATAGTTCATTTTTGCCCTTGCTTCCCTTGCCTTTGGCGATGTTTCTAGGAAGAAATTGCTGTGGCTGAGGTTGAAGAGGTTGCTGCCTGTGTTCTTCTTTAGGATTTTGATGGACTCCTGTCTCACACTGAGGTCTTTCAACCATTTTGAGTCTATTTCTGTGTGTGGTGTAAGGAAATGGCCCAGTTTCATTCTTCTGCTTGTGGCTGTCCAATTTTCCCAACACCATTTTTTGAAGAGACTGTCTTTTTCATTGGACATTCTTTCCTGCTTTGTCTAAGATTAGTTGACCGTAGATTTGAGGGTCCATTTCTGAGCTCTCTATTCTGTTCCATTGATCTATGTGTCTGTTTCTGTGCCAGTACCATACTGTACTTTTTTTAAAATTTTTTAAATTTTAAATTTTATTATGTTATGTTAGTCACCATACAATACAATACATTAGTTTTTGATGTGGTGATCCATGATCCATTGTTTTCGGATAACACTCAGTGTTCCATGCAGCACATGCCCTCCTTAATACCCATCACCGGGCTAACCAATCCCCCTTCCCCCATCCCCTCTAAAACCCTGTTTGTTTCTAAGAGTCCATAGTCTCTCATGGTTTGTCTCTCCCTCAAAACTCCCCCCCCTTCATTTTTCTCTTCCTTCTAATAATGTCCTCCATGCTATTCCTTATGTTCCACAAATAAGTGAAACCATATGATAATTGACTTTCTCTGCTTGACTTATTTCGCTTAGCATAATCTCCTCCAGTCCCATCCATGTTGATTTAAAGTTAGGTATTCATCCTTTCTGATGGCTGAGTCATATTCCATTGTATATATGGACCACATCTTCTTTATCCATTCGTTTGTTGAAGGGCATCTCGGCACTTTCCACAGTTTGGCTATTGTGGACATTGCTGCTATGAACATTGGGGAGCATATGGCCCTTCTTTTCACTACATCTGTGTCTTTGGGGTAAATACCCAGGAGTGCAATTGCTGGGTCATGTGGCAGCTCTATTTTTAAATTTTTGAGGAATCTCCACATTGTTTTCTAAAGTGGCTGTACCAACTTGCATTCCCACCAACAATGTAAGAGGGTTCCCTTTTCTCCACAACCTCTCCAACATTTGTTGTTTCTTTCCCTGTCCATTTTTGCCATTCTAACTGGTGTAAGGTGATATCTCAATGTGGTTTTGATTTGAATTTCTCTGATGGCTAATGATGAACATTTTTTCATGTGTCTGTTAGCCATTTGTATGTCTTCTTCAGAGAAGTGTCTTTTCATATCTTCTGCCCATTTCTTGATTGATTATTTGTTTTTTGGGTGTTGAGTTTGAGAAGTACTTTATAGATCTTGGATACCAGCCCTTTATCTGTGGTGTCATTTGCAAATATCTTCTCCTATTCTGTGGGTTGCCTCTTTGTTTTGTTGACTGTTTCCTTTGCTGTGCAGAAGCTTTTTATCTTGATGAAGTCCTAAAAGTTCATTTCTGCTTTTGTTTCACTAGCTTTTGGAGATGTATCTTGAAAGAATTTGCTGTGGGCGATGTCAAAGAGGTTACTGCTTATGTTCTCCTCTAGGATTTTGATGGATTCCTGTCTCACATTGAGGTCTTTCATCCATTTTGAGTTTATCTTTGTGTATGGTGTTAGAGAATGGTCAAGTTTCATTCTTCTGCATGTGGCTGTCCAATTTTCCCAGCACCATTTATTGAAGAGACTGTCTTTTTTCCATTGCATGTTTTTTCCTGCTTTGTCAAAGATTATTTGACCATAGAGTTGAGGGTCCATATCTGGGTTCTCTATTCTGTTCCATTGGTCTATATGTCTGTTTTTGTGCCAGTACCATGCTGTCTTGGTGATCACAGCTTTGCAATATAGCTTGAAATCGGGCAACGTGATGCCCCCAGCTCTGTTTTTCTTTTTCAACATTTCCTTGGCGATTCGGGGTCTTTTCTGATTCCATACAAATTTTAGGATTGTTTGTTCCAGCACTTTGAAAAATGTCATTGGAATTTTGATCGGGATGGCATTGAAGGTATAGATTGTTCTGGGTAGCATAGACATTTTAAAAATGTTTATTCTTCCGATCCATGAGCATGGAATGTTTTTCCATCTTTTTTTGTCTTCTTCCATTTCTTTCATGAGTGTTCTGTAGTTCCTAGAGTATAGATCCTCTACCTCTTTGGTTAGGTTTATCCCGAGTTATCTTATGGTTTTTGGTGCTATTGTAAATGGAATCATTTCTCTAATTTCTCTTTCTACAGTTGCATTGTTAGTGTATAAGAAAGCAACTGATTTCTGTGCATTGATTTTGTATCCTGCCACATTACTGAAATGCTGGATGAGTTCTAGTAATTTGGGGGTGCAGTCTTTTGGGTTTTCCACATAAAGTATCATGTCATTTGTGAAAAGAGAGTGTTTGACTTCTTCTTTCCAATTTGAATACCTTTCATTTCTTTTTGTTGTCTGATTGCTGTTGTTAGGACTTCTAGTACTATGTTGAACAATAGTGGTGAGAGTGGGCATCCTTAATGTGTTCCTGATCTTAAGGGAAAGGCTATCATCTTTTCCCCATTGACAATGATATTCGTTGTGGGTTTTTCCTAGATGGATTTTATGAACTTGAGGAATGGTCTCTCTATCCCTATACTCTGAAGAGTTTTAATCAGGAAAGGATGCTGTATTTTGTCAGATGCCTTTTCTGCATCAATTGAGAGGACCATATGATTCTTCTCCCTCCTCTTATTAATGTGTTCTATCACATTGATTGATTTGCGAAAGTTTAACCACCCTAGCATCCCAGGGATAAAACCCACTTGGTCGTGGTGGATGATCCTTTTAATGTATTGTTAGATCCTATTAGCTAGGATTTTGTTGAGGATTTTGGAATCCATATTCATCAGGGATATTGGTCTGAAATTCTCCTTTTTGATGGGGTCTTTGCCTGGTTTGGGGATT
>NW_022589754.1:8326713-8361145 GCF_004348235.1 Phoca vitulina | reverse complement strand
TTTGCCTGGTTTGGGGATTAAGGTAATGCTGGCCTCATAGAATGAGTTTGGAAGTTTTCCTTCTGTTTCTATTTTTTGAAACAGCTTCAGGAGAACAGGTATTACTTCTTCTTTGAATGTTTGGTAGAATTCCCCAGGGAATCCATCAGGCCCTGGACTCTTGTTTTTTGGGAGGTTTTGGATCACTGCTTCAATCTCGTTACTGGTTATTGGCCTATTCAGGTTGTCAATTTCTTCCTGTTTCAGTCTTGGCAGCTTATAGGTTTCCAGGAAGGCCTCCATTTCATCCAGATTGCTCAGTTTATTGGCATAGAGTTGTTGATAGAAATTTCTAATAATTGTTTCTATTTCCTTGGTGTTAGTCGTGATCTCTCCCCTTTCATTCATAATTTTATTAATTTGGGTCCTTTTTCTTTTCTTTTAGGTAAGTCTGGCCAGTGGTTTATCGATCTTATTAGTTCTTTCAAAGAACCAACTTCTAGTTTCGTTGATCTGATCTACTGTGTTTCTGGTTTCTAATTCATTGATCTCTGCTCTAATTTTAACTATTTCTCTTCTAATGCGTGGCTTAGGTGTCGTTTGTTGCTTTTTCTCTAGTTCTTTAAGTTGTAGAGTTAGTTGGTGAATTTGGGATTTTTCTATTTTATTGAGTGAGGCTTGGATGGCTATGTATTTCCTCCTTAGGACCGCCTTTGCAGTATCCCATAGGTTCTGGACTGATGTGTTTTCATTCTCATTGATTTCCATGAATTGTTTAAGTTGTTCTTTAGTTTCCTGGTTGACTCAAACAGTTTTAAGCAGAGTGGTCTTTAGCTTCCAAATGTTTGAATTTCTTCCAAATTTTTTCTTGTGATTGAGTTCCAGGTTTAAAGCATTGTGGTCTGAGAATATGCAGGGAATAATCTCAGTCTTTTGTTATCAGTTGAGACCTGATTTGTGACCCAGTATGTGGTCTATTCTGGAGAAAGTTCCATGTGCACTCGAAAAGAATGAGTATTCTGTTGTTTTAAGGTGGAATGTTCTGCATATATGGTCCATGAGGTCCATCTGGTCCAGTGTATCATTCAAAGCTCTTGTTTCTTTGTTGATTTTCTGCTTAGATGATCTGTCTATTGCTAGAGTAGAGTACTGAGGTCTCCTACAATTAACGTATTGTTATCAATATGACTCTTTATTTTGGTTAACAGTTGGCTTATGTAGATGGCTGCTCCCATGTTGGGGGCATAGAGATTTACAGTTGTTAGATCTTCTTGTTGGATAGACCCTTTAGGAATGATATAGTGTCCTTCTGTGTCTCTAACTACAATCTTTAGCTTAAAATCTAATTTGTCTGATATAAGAATTGCTACCCCAGCTTTCTTTTGAGGTCCGCTGGCATGGAAGATGGATCTCCATCCCTTCACTTTGAGTCTGGATGTATCTTTAGGTTCCAAATGAGTCTCTTGTAGGCAGCATATGGATGGGTCCTGTCTTTTTATCCAATCTGCAAGCCTGTGCCATTTAATGGTAGCATATAGGCCATTCACGTTGAGAGTGATTATTGAAAGATATGAATCAATTGTCATCATGTTGTCTGTGAAGACATTGTTTTTATATATTTTCCCCCATAAATTTCTGCTGTATATCACTCTTGGGGTCTTTCTCCTTTTATAGAACTGCCTTCATTTTTCTTGCAGGGCCGGCTTAGTGGTCACATATTCTTTCAGTTTCTGCCAGTCGTGGAAACTCTGTATCCTCCATCCATTCTAAATGACAGCCTTGCTGGATAAAGTATTCTTGGTTGCATGTTCTTCTCGTTTAGTACCCTGAATATGTCTTGCCAGGCCTTTCTGGCTTGCCAGGTCTCTGTGGATAGGTCTGACGTTATTCTGATGTTCCTCCCTCTCTACGTAAGGAATCTCTTCCCCTCTAACTGCCCTGAAGATGGTTTCCTTGGTTCTAAGATTTGCAAGTTTTACTATTACATGACAGGGTGTTGGCCTATTTTCCTTGATCTTGGGAAGGGTCCTCTCTGCCTCTAGGACACAAATGTTTGTTTTGTTCCCCAAATTTGGTAAGTTCTCAGCTACAATTTGCTCAAATACATCTTCTAGTCCTCTCTCGCTCTCCACTCTCTCTGGGATTCCAAGTATTCTGACATTGGAACGCTTCATGGTGTCACTTATTTCTCTGATTCTATTTTCATGGATTCTGAGTTGTTTTTCCCTGGCCTCCTCTTTTCCCTTTTTATCTATTATACTGTCTTCTAGGTCACTTACTCACTCTTCTGCCTCACTTACCCTAGCTGTTAGATTATCTTGATTGGATTGGATCTCATTGATAGCATTTTTAATTTCTGCCAATTCAGCTTTCATTTCTGCCCTTAGAGACTCTATGTTCCATTCATTGATTTCTCCAACCTAGCTATTGTCTTCACAATTCCTGAATTCCATCTCTGACATCTTGGTTATATCTGCATCCATTTGTAAATCTGCAGCATAAGTCATAATCTCTGAGTCTTTTCTATTTTGGGGGTTCCTCCTCCTAGTCATTCTGTTGATGGGTGTTTGAGGGAATGTATAGAGTCCAAATTATTGACCAGAACCCAAGCAAGATGCACCTGTTTTCTAGGGACCTTAGGGTTGCTGGCCTCTTGTTTTCCCAGCCTGTCTTCTGGGGGAGGGGCCTGCCCCGCTGTTGCGCAGGGAACCCTGTTTGGGCCGAGTTGCCCTGCCCCCCTGTGGTGGTGGATGGGCTCAGTGGGAACCAGTTTTTGGGGTTTTTGTTCTCTGGTGGCTTTCTCTGGCGGCTTTCTGCATCTCTTCCGAGAGTAATAGCAGAATAGACTGTTTCCAACCCTCTGCCTCAGAGCAGAGAGATCGCAGTCTGTTCTTCAGTGAGCTCTCAAAGCCACACTGTCTCCTTTTCTGTCTGTGCTGCTATAAACTGCAGTGTCCTGGATTGTGCGCCTCTCTGCAGTGCTCCCTGTCCTGCCTCCTAGTCAGGGCACATCTCTGCCCTTTGCGCTTCTAAAACCACCAGCCACTCCCAGTTAGCACACGCAGCCCTGCTGCTCTGGGTTTCCCTCCCGGGAGCTGCTCTACAGTCCTTTCCCTGCCGCTACCAGTCTGCGAGTCTGTGTCCGTCCCCAGCGTGGGAGGCTATCGCTCACCAGCGGTGTAGGATCCCCATGGCCAGGCTCCTTCCTGCTGCCATTTATCTTCCGATATCTGCCCGCAGAATCACAGCTCCTGGCTTCGTAACTTGAAACCAACTGCCCGCGATATTCTGTTTGTAGAGATCCAAATCTATTTTCTTACATCTCAGACTGATTTCATGGGTGCTCAGAGTGGTCTGGTAGATATCCAGCTCAATTCCGGCGACCAGTTGGAATAGGGTCCCCTACTCCTCTGCCATCTTTTCTCTCTCTCCGGTACCATACTGTCTTGATGATGATAGCTTTGTAATAGAGCTTGAAGTCCGGAATTGTGATGCCACCAGCTTTGCTTTTCTTTTTCAACATTCCTCTGGCTATTCGGGGTCTTTTCTGGTTCCATACAAATTTTAGGATTATTTGTTCCATTTCTTTGAAAAAAGTGGATGGTATTTTGATAGGGATTGCATTAAATGTGTAGATTGCTCTAGGTAGCATTGACATCTTCACAATATTTGTTCTTCCAATCCATGAGCATGGAACGTTTTTCCATTTCTTTGTGTCTTCCTCAATTTCTTTCATGAGTATTTTATAGTTTTCTGAGTACAGATTCTTTGCCTTTTTGGTTAGATTTATTCCTAGGTATGTTAACGTTTTGGGTGCAATTGTAAATGGGATCGACTCCTTAATTTCTCTTTCTTCTGTCTTGCTGTTGGTGTATAGGAATGCCACTGATTTCTGTGCATTGATTTTTTATCCTGCCACTTTACTGAATTCCTGTATGAGTTCTAGCAGTTTTGGGGTGGAGTCTTTTGGGTTTTCCACATAAAGTATCATATCATCTGCAAAGAGTGAGAGTTTGACTTCTTCTTTGCCAGTTTGGATGACTTTATTTCTTTTTGTTGTCTGATTGCTGTGGCTAGGACTTCTAATACTATGTTGAATAGCAGTGGTGATAGTGGACATCCCTGCTGTGTTCCTGACCTTAGGGGGAAAGCTCTCCGTTTTTCCCCATTGAGAATGATATTTGCTGTGGGTTTTTCATAGATGGCTTTTTGATATTGAGGTATGTACCCTTTATCCCTATACTCTGAAGAGTTTTGATCAAGAAACGATGCTGTACTTTGTCAAATGTTTTTTCTGCATCTGTTGAGAGGATCATATGGTTCTTGTTCTTTCTTTTATTAATGTATTGTATCACATTGATTGATTTGCGGATGTTGAACCAACCTTGCAGCCCAGGGATAAATCCGACTTGGTCGTGGTGAATAATCCTTTTAATGTACTGTTGGATCCTATTGGCTAGTATTTTGGTGAGAATTTTTGCATCCATGTTCATCAAGGATGTTGGTCTGTAAGTCTCCTTTTTGATGGGGTCTTTGTCTGGTTTGGGGACCAAGGTAACGGTGGCCTCATAAAACGAGTTTGGAAGTTTTCCTTCCATTTCTATTTTTTGGAACAGTTTCAGAAGAATAGGTATTAATTCTTCTTTAAATGTTTGGTAGAATTCCCCTGGGAAGCCATCTGGCCCTGGGCTCTTGTTTGCTGGGAGATTTTTGATGACTGCTTCAATTTCCTTAGTGGTTATAGGTCTGTTCAAGTTTTCTATTTCTTCCTGGTTCAGTTTTGGTAGTTGATACATCTCTAGGAATGCATCCATTTCTTCCAGATTGTCTAATTTGCTGGCATAGAGTTGCTCATAATATGGTCTTTTTTTTTTTTTTTAAAGATTTTATTTATTTATTTGAGAGAGAGAATGAGATAGAGAGAGAGAGCATGAGAGGGGGGACGGTCAGAGCTCGGAGAAGCAGACTCCCCGCTGAGCAGGGGGCCTGATGCGGGACTCGATCCCGGGACTCCAGGATCATGACGTGAGCTGAAGGCAGTCGCTTAACCAACTGAGTCACCCAGGCGCCCCTCATAATATGTTCTTATAATTGTTTGTATTTCTTTGGTGTTGGTTGTGATCTCTCCTCTTTCATTCATGATTTTATTTATTTGGGTCCTTTCTCTTTTCTTTTTGTTAAGTCTGGCCAGGGGTTTATCAATCTTGTTAATTCTTTCAAAGAACCAGCTCCTAGTTTTGTTGATCTGTTCTACTGTTCTTTTGGTTTCTATTTCATTGATTTCTGCTCTGATCTTTATTATTTCTCTTCTCCTGCTGGGTTTAGGCTTTATTTGTTGTTCTTTCTCCAGCTCCTTTAGGTGTAGGGTTAGGTTGTGTATTTGAGACCTTTCTTGTTTCTTCAGAAAGGCTTATATTGCTGTATACTTTCTTCTTAGGACCGCCTTTGCTGCATCCTAAAGATTTTGAACAGTTGTGTTTTCATTTTCATTGGTTTCCATGAATTTTTTTAATTCTTCTTTAATTTCCTGGTTAACCCATTCATTCTTTAGTAGGGTGCTCTTTAGCCTCCATGTATTTGAGTTCTTTCCGACTTTCCTCCTGTGATTGAGTTCTAATTTCAAAGCATTGTGGTCGGAAAATATTTCCTAGCTCTTTTTTGGTCTCTTAATGAAACATGTTAGTTGTAGGATGCATTATACACTGTGTAGTTTCAGTGAGTTAAGCCTACGGCTATTCCCATATGGATTCTATGCATACCTCAGAAAAACTTTTATCTTAAAAAAAAAAAGTTAACTGAATGATGGTTTATACACAGTGTAATTTCAATGAGTTTTGCATAGTTATTCCCATATAATTCTACACATAGGTTTTCTTTGGGCTGTTTCCATAATTTGGCTATTGTGGATAATGCTGCTATAAACATTAGGGTACATGTCTCCATTTGACTTAGTATTTTTGTATTATTTGGGTAAATACCTAGTAGTGCCATTGCTGGGTCATAGGATAGTTCTATTTTTACCTTTTTGAGGAAACTCCATACTGTTTTCCAGAGTGGCTCAACCAGTTTGCATTCCCACCAACAGTGCAAGAGGGGTTTTCTCCACATCCTTGCAAACAACTGTTTCTTGTGTTGTTGATTTTAGCTATTCTGACAGTTGTGACAGGGATGTCCACCCTCACCACTGTTATTTAACAAAATATTGGAAGTCCTAGCCACAGCAATCAGGAACAAAAGAAATAAAGGAAATCCAAATCAGCAAGGAAGAAGTCAAACTTTCACTATTTGCAGAAGACATAATACTCTATGGAGAAAACCTGAAAGGCTCTGCCAATAATTTGCTAGAATTGATACATGATTTCATTTAAGTTGCAGAATACAAAATCATTGTACAGCAGTCTGTTGCATTTCTTTTTTTCTTTTTTTTTTAAGATTTTATTTATTTATTTGAGAGAGAGAATGAGATAGAGCATGAGAGGGTCAGAGGGAGAAGCAGACTCCCTGCCGAGCAGGGAGCCCGATGTGGGACTCGATCCCGGGACTCCAGGATCATGACCTGAGCCGAAGGCAGTCACTTAACCAACTGAGCCACCCAGGCGCCCAATCTGTTGCATTTCTATATACCAGTAAATAAACAGTAGAAAGAGAAATCAAGGAATCAATCCCATTTACAATTGCACAAAAATCCATTAGATACTTAGGAATAAACCTAACCAAAAAGGTTAAAGACCTGTTTTCTGAAAACTAGAAAACACCAATGAAAGAAGTTGAAGATGACACAAAGAAATGGACAGACATTTCTAGCTCATGGCTCAGAAGAACAAACATCGTTAAAATGTGTATACCACCCAAAGCAACCTGCACATTTAATACAATCCTTATCAGAATACCACCAGCATTTTTCACAAAGCTAGAAGAGACAATACTAGTATGGAACCACAAAAAAATCCTGAATAGCCAAAGCAGCTTTAAAAAAGGAAAGCAAAGCTGGAGACATCACAATTCCAGACTTCACATTATATTACAAAACTGTAGTGATCAATACAGTATGGCACTGGCACAAAAATAGACACATAGATAAAAAGAACAAAATAGAAAACCCAGAAATGAACACACAACTATATGGTCAATTAATCTTTGATGAAGCAGGAAAGAATATCCAATGGAATAAAGATAGTCTCTTCAACAAATGGTGTTGGGAAAACTGGACAGCAACATGCAGAAGAATGAAACTGGACCACTTTTTTACACCATACACAAAAATAAATTCAAAATGGACTAAAGACCTAATTGTGAGACAGGAAACCATTAAAATCCTGGAGAACACAGGCAGCAATCTCTTTGACATCAGCCATAGGAACCTCTTACTAAATATGTCTCCTCAGGCAAGGGAAACAAAAGCAAAAATAAACTTTTTGGACTTCATCAAAATAAAAAGCTTCTAGCTCTTTTAGATGTAAGGTTACCTTGTCTATTTGAGATTTTTCCTTTTTGTTGAGTTAGGATTGAATTGCTATAAGCTTTCTTGTTAAAACTGCTTTTGCTGCATCACAAAGATTTTGAACCATTAAGTTTTTCTTTTCATTCACCTTCATTTGGTTTTTGATTTCTTCTTTGATTTCTTACTTGATGCTTTCATTGTTTAGTACCATATTATTTAGGCTTCATGTATGTGTCTTTTCCAGTTTTTTTTTTTTTCTTGTGATTGATTTCTAGTTTCATACCATTGTGGTTCGAAAAGATGCTTGATATGATATTTATCTTCCTTAATTTATTGAGACTTACTTTGTGGCCTCACATGTGGTCTATCCTGGGGAATACTCCATTTGCACTTGAAAAGAATGTGTATTCTGCGTTTTGGAGTTGGAATGTTCTATATGTATCAATTAGGCCTATATGGTCTAGTGTGTCATTCAAAGCCGCTGTTTTCTTGTTGATCTTATGTTTGGAAGCATTTTATGTAATGGAAGTAACAACCAGTTAAAAAAAAAAGAAAATTCACAATATTTTAACTATATTAACTAAGAAAAAAAGAGACAACTCAAAAACCAAAATGAGAAATGGTGATGTGATGAGCACTGTGTATTATACACAACTGATGAATTGTTGAACAATACATCTGAAATGAATGATGTACTATGCTTTGGATAATTGAATTTAAATAATAAAAAAGAAAATGGAAGAGAAAAAAATTTAATAGAGAACCACAGAAATACATAGTGTGACAACAGATTCCTATGAACAATTATATACTAACTTTGGTGTATGTTTGCTATTATAAAATTTTTTCTTTCTTCTTATTTCTAATTATCACCTTTTTTCCACTTAAAGAAGTCCCTTTAATATTTCTTATAAAGCTGGTTTAATGGTAATTAGCTCCTTTAATTTCAAGGTTGTCTTTTGTGATCCACCTCTTTTCAAACAGAATAAAAAGTAAGTGATTTTTTTCTTGGACATTTATTTGTCTTCACTTTTTAATCTTCCTGCCTTTTAGTATTTTATATCATACCCAGTGTCTTTATCTTTATTTTATTTGTAAGCTCCTTGAAGTAGAGACCATGTCTTTTCATCTGTCTATGCCCATTACCTAACACATTTCCTTGCACATAATGGACATTTTATACGTTTGTTAATTTATACTGCATTGAAATCCTCTTTTCCCTTTCTCAGTACCCTTGGAATTTATATAATCAGTTAAGGGATTCTTTCTGCTAGGTACAACTTGTGCCATAATGAGGATCTTTAGTGCTTTCACTGAAATTAGATATTGACAGAATTTTGTGTACTCTTTAGATTGCCCTGAGAGAGATATTTTTAGGAAGGTGGAACCTTTTGAGCCATCCTTCAATCAAATCACCTGGGTTGTCACCAGAGCTACGAAAAAGCTTTTGAAATACTATCAAATCAGAATTTCATGCACTGTTATATTTAGGGAGCTTGAGAAAGCTGCTTGCTTAACAAAGAGAAGAGAAACTTTTGGAGATCCTGAAATCATATTCCTTACATGATTATTGCTCTGCCTACTCATAGGGCTGGCCTTGTTCCCAGGGGCCTTAAAAGAAGCAACAATGGAACCGACATTTAAAAAAATTTTTTTTATTGTTATGTTAATCACCATACATTACATCATTAGTTTTTGAGGTAGTGTTCCATGATTCATAGTTTGTGCATAACACCCAGTGCTCCATGCAGAACGTGCCCTCTTCAATACCCATCACCAGGCTAACCCATCCTCCCACCCCCCTCCCCTCTAGAACCCTCAGTTTGTTTTTCAGAGTCCATCATCTCTCATGGTTCGTCTCCCCCTCCGATTTACCCCCTTCATTCTTCCCCTCCTGCTATCTTCTTTTTTTTTTTTCTTCTTAACATATATTGCATTATTTGTTTCAGAGGTACAGATCTGTGATTCAAGAGTCTTGCACAATTCACAGCACTCACCATAGCACATACCCTCCCCAGTGTCTATCACCCAGCCACCCCATCCTTCCCACCCCACCCCCCACTCCAGCAACCCTCAGTTTGTTTCCTGAGATTAAGAATTCCTCATATCAGTGAGGAACTGGCATTTTTAAAAAATGAGTAAGCATCTCAACCAAGCTTAACAATTCCTGGATGAAACCAAATTCATAGATATCCTGATTTTTTTTTTATTCTCCCACAGCAAAATTGACTCACTGCCCTCTGACACCATCTAGGTAACAAGAAGAGAAGGGAAAGGACTGTAGGAGATATGCAACATAAAGGACTCATGGGGAAATAGCTCCATGTCTGTGTAGTATAATGTGAGAGATGCCCCCCAAAGACTCCTATGACTGCACATATCTTTCTGAGATTGGCCAAAGTTCCTGAAATTCAGTAGCATTCATTTTATAGGCTATATAAAGTCATTAACCCTCTAGAAAGCTAGTGCTAAAATGCAGGGTTAACCAGGGAGGAGAACCCATAAACACATTACTATCAGTTAAGTAATTATAATAGCCATCTACCCACTTCTGCCTTTACTGGAAATGCCTTTACTGATGAGGACAATGGATGGAAGTTCCTATGACTTTCCATCTGACTTAATCAACCCTGACTTAACAAGGCTGGAAATGGAGATGTTAAATAAAACATGTTTAGTGAACTATATTATAATTTTGACTCCACGACATACTGTCTCTCTCATTGGTCTGTAAATTTGGTGAGGGCAAGGGCAGATTGCGTTTGTCTTGTATACTACTTCATTTTCATTGTCTAAACAGAGCAGGCCTTTATGATATGTTAGTAAATGAATACATTTCAGTGACTACATGAATGAAAAGTAGGTATCCTTCAGATTTAGCAGCATTGGGGGAACATTATAATTTGAGCACTGGCATAGATAAGGATGAAGATTTTAGGTTTTCACTAAAAAATATGGAATCTTGATGATGGAACCTCTTTTGTAGTCACTGAAATTTTATTTTCTTAGATTTTTCCTGAAGTCTTAGTTACTCTTGGTTACTGAAATGATGTAAGTGTATAATGCTTTTCTTGATTTGTAAACTTCCAGAAATTCTTCTCTACAATATTTCAGGTGAATTACTAACTTCTCAGAATGCATGCCCATGATGTACTTAATAGAAATTTGTAAAGAGAGGTACTTCAGGAATAACCCAGAATAGGGAGAGTTTGGCAGTGGCAGTGTTGAAATCATTGCTGCTATGGGTCGATAGTGCCTATCACCCTATGCTGTAATTATATGTGTACTTGTCTCCTCAGTGGGACTTTGAGCCCCTGATTAGCTAGATAAGGAGTCATTTATCTTCATATCATTAATGTTTTGCACAGATTTTGTGACTGCCACATAAAATATATCTGGTAAAGGTGTGATGAATAAATAATTAAGGAGTCTAAAGAGATGTTTTTCAACATTTGTTTATTTACCACTATTTACTGTGTGCCTACTATGTGCTTTGCATTATGATAGTCACTGGTAATAAGACCCTTTCCTGTCTACAAGGGACCCATAGTTTAGAGAGGTACAAGTAATGAATAATTGTAAAACCAGGAGTAAGTGCAGTGGAAAGACATATGGGATATTACAGGAGCACAGAAAAGGTGTATCTAACTTAACCTGGAAGAGCTGATGCACAATCTGATTTTTTTTTCATTATGAAGAATTTTACTCTAATCACTATTATTAAACATTAGACTAATCATTTGTTATCAATTAATGTATTATTATTAATATGAGAGAGATTCTAGGACATACCTAAAAAGTAGGAACAACTCAATTTTTTCCTAACATTTATAGCTTACTAAGTTTAAAAATTACAGCCCCCATCAACTGCTGATCACATGGAAGCTTTAAAAAAAATTACAACCTTGAGAATTAGTCAATCACTATTGCAATACTATTACTAATAACAGTCACCTTGGAGGGTAAACTGGGTCTTAAAGATGATTACTCTCTTAGATAAAGAGTAGCAGGCAATGAATTTCAAGGGGAGCCACTGTAAATAGAGCAATGTAGGAAAAAATAAATTGGTATCATGTATATAGATCTATAAATTCTCATGTGTTGGCGTGTTTGAGCTAGTGGATGATAAGAGATAGGTCAGGAGAAGTAGGCAAGGGACATATCATGAAGTAAGAGCCTTGGTAATGTCTTTTAGGGCATGGAAAACATGAGGAATGAGTACATGAGTACAGATACTTTATTATGTTTTTACTATATTATTATTATTTTTTAAAAGATTTTATTTATTTATTTGACAGAGAGATAAAGAGAGAGAGCACAAGCAGGCAGAGAGGCAGGCAGAGGGAGAGGGAGAAGCAGGCTCTCCGCTGAGCAGGGAGCCCGATGTGGGGTTCAATCCCAGGACCCCGGGGATCATGACCCGAGCCGAAGGCAGCCGCTTAACCAACTGAGCCACCCAGGCACCCCTGTTTTTACTATATTAATAGTAGCTCACATTTATGTAGCCCTTCCTGTGCCAGGCATAGCTATGGGCTTTATTTGTATATTAACACAATTACTCCTCACAACATCCCTATGAGTTAGATGCTATTCCTTTTTTAAAAATTTTATTATGTTATGTTAGTCACCATACAATACATCATTCATTTTTGTTGTGGTGATCCACGATTCATTGTTTTCGTATAACACCCGGTGCTCCATGCAGTACGTGCCCTCCTTAATACCCATCACCGGGCTAACCCATCTATTCTTATCTATACTTTAGAGGTGAGGAAACAGAGGCATGGGAAGGTTAAGTAACTTGTGCAGTATCACACAGCTAATAAGTGATAGAGCCCCAGGATTTGAACCATGGCAGTCTGGATCCAACATAAATGTACTTGACCATTTCACTTTAAAGATGAAGGGGCAAGTTTGGATTCCAAGAGACCAAATAGGAAGCCACTGCAATGATCCAGGTATGAGTTGATGAGGTTCTCAACCAAGGCAGTGAAAGTAAAGATGGTGAAGCCAGAAAAGATAAGGGGAAAGATTTTAAGAGTCTTTATAAGGCAAAATATGAAAGATTTTGATTGACTGGATATGAGTCTGGAGAGGTAGTAGGAAAGAAAGTAGAGTCAAAAGTAACTTATAGGTTTCTCTGGGTCAAAATATCTTTAAGACATGCAAGTAGAGAGATCTAGCAGGCAGATGGATCTTTGGTTCTGATGCCTAAAAAGATCTTCATTGAAGATAAAGAGTTGCACAAGAAGGTGTATATAGAAAATGGAAATAGAATGATGATGAACATCAAGATTTATAGGAACAAGTGAAGATCAGGAACCAATGAAGGAGGCAGGGAGGAAAAGGTCAGAGAGGCATGAGAATGTGCTATTGTGAAAACCAAGGAGATATAATGTATCAACATGGAGGCATAATCATAAGTGTCAAATGCAGTGAAAAAGTCCATTAATAGAAGGCTTGAAAAAATACATTTAATTTGGCAAGTGATTAGTAGCCTAAATGAAAGGAATGGCATTGGAGTATTGGGGGTTGAAGCCAGACTACACAGATGGGAGAATGGAAGATAAGAAATTGGTGACAGGGAGGCGAACCATTAGGGACGATGGACTCTGAAAAACAAACTGAGGGTTCTAGAGGGGAGGGGGGTGGGAGGATGGGTTAGCCTGGTGATGGGTATTAAAGAGGGCACGTTCTGCATGGAGCACTGGGTGTTATGCACAAACAATGAATCATGGAGCACTACATCTAAAACTAATGATGTAATGTATGGTGATTAATATAACAATAAAAAAATTAAAAAAAAAGAAATTGGTAACAGTGAAGGTAGACAACTCAAGAAGTTTGGTGGTTTCAAAGAGGAGAGAGAGGGAACAACATGCAGGGGTTGTGGAGACAAGTTTCCTGTACTTGTATATAGCTTGGAAGAGGGCTGAGCAGGCTTATACATTGAAGGAGAGGAAGGGGATGCATAACGGAGCAAGAGGGAAGTTAGAAGAGACATGGCTAAGGATGAAGTTCAGGGAGAATTGGTTTGAGTAGAAGGAAAACATCTTCATATTTAAGACCAGGGAAAGGGAGGTAAGGATGAATATGGATGTTGATAGTCTGGTAGGTGAGGGTGAATTGTAAAGAAGTTGAGGGTGATAAGAAGGATTTAAGTCTTCAGATTAATTTTACTACTTTCATTAAGGCCTCCACACAATGTCTGCCTCCTCATTTTCAGTGGATAATTTTGATATCTCCTGAATTGGGTAAGCGAGTCTGGGGTAGGAGATGGGAGAGAGTAGAGTTACACAAAGATAAGGAAAATATAGCCTCAACCATCAAAGGAAAGAGAGAGATAAAGACTAGTGAGGAGAAATTCAGACTGGGGCAAGTGTGGGTATCAAGGAAGGTTTCATTCATTTATATGTAGATAGCATTTATATGTAGATAGCATTTGTTATGGATTTTGAAAGATGGGTAGTGTTGTCACATGTTGGAAAATTATGTAGGCAGAAAGAATGGTATAAACAAAGGTTTGGAGTGAGGAAAGCATGATGGAGGGTGTTAGGGAAGTTTTGATTGTAGTGACTAAGTGGGGGAAAGGTTTAGAAAGTGTAAACTGACATTGGAGATAACAGTCTTTCTTCAGAACGACCCTGAGAGAGACAGTCAGAGATTGAGAGATACAAAGAGAGACTTTCATGTATTATCACCCTTTATTTTGTGACTTTTCCTGTGAAAATCTTTGAAACTTGTATTATAATTTAACAACTATAGCCTTAAATGGGACTGTTTCTTCTTGATTCCAGCCTTTGGAACCTGATGAAACTAAGTTGTGATTTGAACCACTCTCCATTACATTATGTATCTGAGAACACTCTTGGGGGCAAGAGAATACATCTTAATCATTTTTTACCCCATATGTGGCTTACTTTCATGTTGCAGAAATCTTTCTTGGTGCTTCACAAATGTTTCATGAAGGACACCCCCAACTCAAGCAGACTATCAACTCCTTGTGTATATAAACTATACTTCTCCTTTTTCCTTACCCTCAACCTACTGTGATATTGAATTGACTTGGATAGGTTCTGGACATGTAGGTGTTCATTAAATAGTCCTTGAGTCAGCATAGAAGTTCCTGATGACAGCAAAGCCCCTGCTCTTTTTAAAGAATAGATTCAGCTTTGCCTAGTGGAGTTTGGTGCGCATTGGACTTATTTGTGACACAGGACTGATGATCTGTGGCCCTATCCTCCAAGACTACATATTGAGATTATTTATCCAAATGAATTATTTAAAAGCTCTATCATATGGACAGATAGCATCATCCAAAAAACAAAACAATTAGCAGATACCCTTCCATATGTGTATGTATGTATATACATATATATATTATTAAAAATTTACTGGTTAATTGTTTTGTTTTGTTTACTTTGAAAGTCAATACTGTGTTGGGGCACCTGGGTGGCTCAGTTGGTTAAGTGTCTGCCTTCGGTTCAGGTCATGATCCCAGGGTCCTGGAATCAAGCCCACATTGGGCTCCCTGCTAAGTGGGGAGCCTGCTTCTCCCCCTCCCTTTCCCTCTGCCACTCCCCCTGCTTGTGCTCTCTCTCTCTCTCTCTCTCTCTGTCAAATAAATAAATAAAAGAAAAGAAAAGAAAAAAGAAAGTCAATACTGTGAATAAGGGCATAAAACTTTTAAAATATCTTAGTATATCAATCTGGGTCATTTTAGGGGTAACTTTTTCCTTTTGAGCATCTGGTGTTAATTTCCAGTTAACTGTGGGTATTATCAACCAGAAGCAAATAAGAGAAATGTTGAATGTCCTTTGGAGTTGTTTAATAGTAATTGTTACCCATATGTATATGAAAGGTAGTGGTGTGGGATATTGGTGGAGGGAGAGAGATAGAGGGATGTTTCCCTATAAAATCAGTTCCTTAAAAAGGCTGCCTGAGAACTTGGCTCTGATATGATCTTTGCTAGCTAATAAGCAATCTTCCCAGAGAAAAAAATTAGAAAATGTGTTTTTTTGCCTCACAATAGGAGAAATAAAAGCACTTTAAGATTTTTGCCTTAGGGAAAAGCACTAAAATTTAAATACATCACATGAGATTTGGAAGCAGAGTCAATAAAGACCTTGTTTCATGGGAATTGGTTTTTTTTTTTAAAGATGGCAAAATTATCTAGTTACTTTAGCAGTAATAATGAAAATGGATATTAAAGACTTGAAGGGTGGGGAGAGAAGAAAAACACCAAGTTTTTTGTTGTTGTTGTTTTTACTCTCTGAGTACTGACATTCCAGCCTATGATCCCACATTAATAAATGGGGGCCAAAGTTTAAGCTCCTGTTAATTCTTGGGTAAATGACCTGTTAAGACAGAATGAACAAAAGGTCGATAGAAAAGCCTGGATTCTATGTTTCCATTACTTCTTAGTCACATGTGACTCTGGTCAAGTTATATAACCTCTCTAAGCTTTAGTTTCTTTTTTTAAGATTTTTTTAATTTGTATTTATTTATTTGAGAGAGAGAGCAGAGCAAGTGAGAACACGAGTGGGGGGGGCAGAGGGAGAGGGAGAAGCAGACTCCCTGTTCAGCAGGGAGCCTGATGTGGGACTCGATCCCAGGACCCTGGGATCGTGACCTGAGCCAAAGGCAGACGCTTAACTGACTGAGCCACCCAGGTGCCTTAAGCTTTAGTTTCTTATCTGTAATATGGGGATAGTAAGGACCTTCACTTAGGGAAATTTAAAATATTAAAGGAAATGACAAAAGTAAAGCATTGAGCACAGTGCCTGGCACATTTGAAGTGTTCAATAAATTATAATTCATTTTCCTATTCCCTTTTCTCATTCACTTTAGATATAGAATTTGCTATATCTGATGATGTGTGTAAAAATGACAGTGATGTTTCTTTGTTTGTTGAGTGTGAACTTTGTAGGACTTAACCCAAAAGTTGCAAAGTGGTTGTTGGGCTTTGTCTGGTCTATAGGTATTAAAAAAAAAAACAAAACACTAAATAAACAAGTTTTAGTTAATTGCCCACATTAAAAATTTGAGTAATCTAACCTAAAAGTCTGACCTCTGGACCTTGAAATAGTGAAAAGGTATGGCTATTCTATTTAATGGCTATAATAGGCTGAAGCTGATTATAAGCTGTTCTTCAGACTTATCACTCATTTAGATTGGCTTTCTGGAACTTGAAGACATTTGAATCTGTGATTCCTGTGAAAGTTCTCACTTAGTCATAAGTCTTGGGAACAAAACAAACAATCCAATTAAAAATAGGCAAAGGATGGGGTGCGTGGGTGGCTCAGTCAGTTAAGTGACTAACTCTTGGTTTCAGCTCAGGTCATGATCTCAGGGTCATGGGATCGAGCCCTTCATTGGGCTCCATGCTCGGTGTGGAGTCTGCTTGAGATTCTTTCTCTCCCTCTCCCTCCCTCCCCCGCCCCCCCCCCCACTCACACAGTCTTTCTGTAAAATAAATAAATAAAATCTTAAAAAATAAAAAAGAATAAAAATAGGCAAAGGATCTAAATAGACATTTTTTCAAAGAAGATATGCAGTTGACCACCAGGAGCATGAAAAGGTGCTCAACATCACTAATCATCAGGTAGGTGCAATTCAAAAGCACAATTAGATATCACCTGACAGCTGTTAAAATGGCTTTCATCAGAAAGCAAGAAATAATGAGCTTTGGTGAAGATGTTGAGAAAAGGGAACACTTGTGCTTTGTTGGTGGAAATGTAATTTGGTACAGCCACTATGGAAAGCAGTATGAAGTTTTCTCAAAAAAGTAAAAATAGAACCACTATATGATTTAGCAAACTCACTTCTGGGTATTTATTCAAAGGAAAAGAAAATACTAACTCAAGAAGTTATCTGTACGTGTATGTTCATTGCTGTACTATGTACAATAGGCAAGGCATGAAAACAACCTGTGTCCATTGATGGATGAGTGAATAAGGCATGTGTGTGTGTGTGTGTAAAATCTATACATAAGTGAATATTATTCAGCCATAGAAAAGAAGGAAAACCTGCCATTTGAGACAACACTGATGGACCTTGAGGGCATTATGCTAGGTGAGATAAGTCCGAGAAAGACAAATATGATCTCACTTATATTTAGAATCTAAAAAAAAAAAAAAAAAAAAAGCAAACTCATAGTTACAGAAAACAGATTGGTGGTTTCCAGAGGCAGGGGGTGAGCAAAATGAGTGAAGTTGGTCAAAAGGTACAAACTTCCAGTTATAAAATGCGTAAGTCCTCAGGGTATAATGTTAGTATAGTTAATAATACTGTACTGTGTATTTGAAAGCTGCCAAAAGAGTAGATCTTAAAAGATCTCATCTCAAGAAAAAAATAATTGTAACAAAAAAAAATCCTGGGAAGGATTTTTTTTTAAATAAACTTTTTACTTTGGAGCGATTTTAGGTTTATAGAGAAGTTGCAGAGTTGGTGCAGAAGACTCCTGTACCCCTTGCTTAATTTCCCCTGATGCCAGGCTCTCAGGTTTCCACAGTTCTTTTGTCCAAACCATGGAAGCTGCATTTGTCCGTTGACTGACACAAGGCTCTGTCCCCTGGGCATCCTTCTAGGGCCTGGTACAGCCAGGCTTGGGAATGATAATTTTAAGCAGCTTTGATATCAGGAACAAACTGCATGTATGTCCCAGGGATGGGACCTTTAGTGGCAAATATCACCAAATATAGTTGGTAAATCTTAGCAGCCTAGAATCTTGAGATGATTATCAGAGATATAAGAAGTTTATGTAGCTTTCTTTTAAGTTCCTCACATACTTCTCTTCAGGTTTTGCATTAGCTCAGAACCTCCAACTTGCCTTCTATTTAACAAGACACATCACTGTCAAAGTTAGTATTCACTATCTCCTCACAAACATCTCCAACTATATTAATGAGAGCAGGGTCTGAGAGGGACAGGGAGGAGAGGAGAAGGGAGGGATAAATATGGAGACAGGAGAGGTGGGTTGCTGAGTTGTTTCAATGTTTTATGTATTCCTCATGAAGGGGCTTAGTACCTCAATGTTGTGACTATCAGCCCCACACAAGGCTCATGCTAGTGCCATGGAGTTAAACATTGCTAGATAACATAAAGGAGAATTCAGATTAGCAGAGAAGATGTTTTATGCATGCTACTTTCAAATATGAAGAGTCCCAGTGTGAAGAATTATGTTGGGGCTGTAGAAGAACCAGTTAGTAACTCTGACCAGTGCTTCTGCTTAGAGGAAGAGAGAATCCTTCAGTTTTTGGTTTTCTTTCAATTTGTTCATTTTACACAAAGGGACTTTATTGTAAATATTTCTATTTTTTTTAATTAACCACTAGGAAGCTTATCCTTCCTCTACCAGACAACTGTTCAAAGTTCTTTCCTGTGATACTGATATATACACACCGATCTGAGCAGGAAAATTTCTTCTAATTCTTTGCTTAAGCTAACTAATCAGAAAAGTAAATTCAAACATGAATAAGGGCATCAGTCTTTTTATAGGAAACATTGAAATAGAAGGCAGATTTTGCCTTTGCCATCAATTGCTACCATAAATAAGATGTAATTTCACATGGCATCATGACCTACTATGAAACCAGGTCTAATCATGAGAAAGATATTAACATGCTAGCCTGCTAGAACATTGAATTACTTGAACCAAACCATAGTGTTAAATGACTAAGTTTTTGTTTTGCATAGACTCTTACATCACTTTTTTTTTCTACTTTATTAAAGGAAACCTGTCCAATTTAGTGCTCTTACAAATAAAGACCATAGGAATGATTTCCAAAGGTACTTGGCATTCAATATATCCAGTATCTAGTCCGATGTTCTACAAACATCATTATTTTGTTGGGACTGTTTGCCATTCTGTATATACATCACTGATTCTGATGTAACCTGTATCCAGAAAATCCACTGTGGGTTTATTTATAGTTCTGATTCTGCTTTTTGTTTGTTTATTGATTTTTAAGATTCCATTTATGAGTGGAATCATATGCTATTTGTCTTCCTCATTCTGACTTCACTTAGCATACTACCCTCCAGGTCATTCTATGTTGTCTCAAATGACACCGTTGCATCCTTTTTTATGGCTGTGTAATATTTCATTGTGTATATATACCACATCTTCCTTATCCATTCCTCAATTGATGGACACTTGGGTTGCTTCCATGTCTTGGTTATTGTAAATAGTGCTGCAGTAAACATGGGGGTGCATATATCTTTTCAAGCTAGTGTTTTAATTTTCCCTGGGTAAACACCCAATAATGGAATTATTGGATCATACAGTATTTCTATTTTTAATTTTTTGAGGAACCTCCATGCTGTTTTCCACAGTGGTTGTACAAATTTACATTCCCACTAACAGTGCAGAAGGGTTCTTTTTTCTCCACAACCTCACCAACCTTTGTTGTTTCTTGTCTTCATTCTAGCTATTCTAACGGGCATGAGGTGATATCTTCTTGTGGCTTTGGTTTGCATTTCCCTGATAATTAGTGATGTTGAGCATCTTTTGTTATGTCTGTTGGCCATCTTTATGTATTCTTTGAAAAAATGTCTATTGAGGTCCTTTGCCAATGTTTTAATCAGATTGTTTTTTTTTTTTTGATGTTGGGTTGTATGAGTTATTTTTATATTTTGGACATTAACTCCTTATTGGGTATATCATTTGCAAATATCTTCTCCCATTCAGTATGTTGCCTTTTTGTTTTGTTGATATATTTCTTTGCTGTGTAAAAGCTTTCTATTTTGATGTAGTCTCAATAGTTTATCTTTGCTTTTGTTTCCCTTGCCTTAGGAGACATATTTAGAAAAAATTTTACTATGGCTGATGTCAGAAAAATTACTGCCTGTGTTTTGTTCTAGGATTTTTATGTTTTCATGTCTCATGCTTAGGTCTTTAATCCATTTCAAGTTTATTTTTGTGTATGGTGCTAGAAAGTAGTCCAGTTTCATTCTTTTACATATAGTTGTCCAGCATTACCACAAGCAAGTTTTGTTGTTGGTGTATTTCTCTAATGGAGCTACAAAGCTACTGAAACCACTTATTTACCCAACTAGACTACTTTTAAGGATCTTCAGTGTATATATTTTTAATAAAATATATGTCAGAATATTACCTTGAAACAACTTGTGATGGTTAATTATATACATCAACCTGGCTAGGCTATGGTGCACAGTTTTTTAGTTAAACACTAATCTAAATGTTGCTATAAAGGTATATTGTAGACATGACTTAAATTTACAGTTAATTGACTTTAAGTAAAGGGGATCACCCTCAATAATGTTAGTGGACCTCATCCAATCAGTTGAATGTCTTAAGAATAAAAACTGAGGTTTTCCAGAAAAAAATTCTGCCTCAAGACTGTAACATTGAAATCCTGCTTGAATTTCCAGGCTGCTTGCCTGTCCTACAGGTTTTAGAATCAAGAATACAACGTCAATTCTTGTCTGAGATGCTAGCCTTCCTTACAAATATTGGACTTTTCAGGCCCCACAATTAAGTGAGTCAATTACTGAAAAAACAGAAATTGAAAAAAAAAAAAGCCATATTCTACTGGCTCTGTTTCTTTGGAGAATCCTGACTTACAGTACTGATTGTGGTTTCAAGAGTCATTCTGGAAAAACAGAATATTAAGGAGGAGTTTTCTGAATTGGCAAGGACCAAGTGGTGGCACTTAATAGCCAAAGACAAGGTGGCCAGGGTTACCATCATGTACAATAGAGTCAAAGCAGCACTCAGAATAATCTGGCTCACAGAAACCTATAACGTTGGCTAATTGATCATGGTGTCCCAAGAGGAGACATAGAGGAACAGTCTAATAAATTCTCACTTGATCTGTATAAGCAGAAGTGTTTTAGGTCAAGTAAACAGAAATCTAACTTGAATTATCAGAAGAGAGAGTCACGGTATCTCAATTCCCAGACTGGAGCCAGTTTACATACACAGAATTATTTGAATGAAAAGGATGACAAGGTACCCTTGAGAAAGAGGACACTGACAAAGAATTATAATGTTAATCTTCCTCCTAGCCTTTCACAAGGGACCTATAACTTTTTATCAGGATGACTGCATTGGGAAAAAAATAATTAGGCTTTTTGGGGATTACTGGACACTGGCTCTGAACTGACACTAATTCCAGGAGACCTAAAATGTCACTGTAGTCCACCAGTTAGAGTAGAAACTTATGAAGGTTAGGTGATCACCTTGACTTTTAGCTCATGTCCGTGTCAAAGTGGGTCCAGCATGAATCACAACACAGAGCCTTAGGATTTTGGAGCAAATCCCTCCTTCCTCTGTGGATAGCTACTTTCTTTTTGAGAAACAGGTCTTTGTTTGCTACTGGGTCTTAGTAGAGACTGAACACTTAATCATGGGCCTCTAAGTTACCGTGAGATCTGAATAGTCCATCCTGAACTGGTGTTTTTGGCCCATAAGCCATAGAATTAGGCATTCATAGCAGCACTTTTATCATCAAATGGACATGGTATATATGAGATTAAGCTTGAATAAGCCCCAAGGCATAAACTAAATGCAAAAGTAGCCCAAATTTCTATGGATTCTCACTCTTGCTGTACTACCTTCTCTCTACCACCCTATACCTATGGTCTCTTGAGGAGTTCCTTATAATCAGTTGACAAAGGAAGAAAAGACTCAGGCCTGGTTTGCAGATGATTCTGGATGATATTCAGTACCACTTGAAAGTGGACAATTGTAGCACTACATCCCCTTTCTGGGACATTCCTGAAGGACAGTGGTAAAGGGAAATCCTCCCAGTGGGCAGAACTTTGAGCATGCACCTGGTTGTTCACTTTGCTTAGAAGGACAAATGGCCAGACATGTAATTATATACCAATTCATGTACTATGACCAATGGTTTGGCTGGTTGATCAGGGATTTGGAAGGAATGTGATTGGAAAACTGGTGGCAAGATCTGGGGAAAAGGTATATGGATAGACATCTCTAAATTGGTAATAAATGTGGAGATATTTGTGTCCCATGTGAATGCTTACCAAAGGGTAACCTCAGGAGAAGAGAATTTTAATAATCAGGTGAATAAGTTGACCCAATCTGTGGATAGCAGCCAGCTTCTTCTCCCAGCCACTCCTGTCATTGACAATGAGCTGATCAACAAAGTAGCCATGGTGGCAGGGATGGAATTTATGGCTCAGGAACAAAGACTTTCACTCACCAAGGATCACTTAGTGGATCACTAGGAGTTTAATTTGCCAGCAGCAGAGACCAACACTGAGCCACTGATATGTCACCATTCCCTGGGGCGATCAGCCAGCTCCTTGGTGGCAGACTTTTGAATATATTGGTTGATTATATTAGACTGCTTCCATCATGGAAGAGGCAGCAATTTGTTCTTACTGGAATCGACATTTACTCTGGATATGGATTTTCCTTCCTTGTGTGCAAAGTGCTTCTGCAAAAATTACCATCTATGGATTTACAGAATGCTTTATCCACATCATAGTTTTCTGCACAGCATTACTCCTAATCAGAAAATCACTTCACAGCAAATAAATTGTGACAATGGGTCCATGCTCTTAGAATCCTGCTCTTTTCATTTTTCCATCAACCTGAGCCAGATGCCTGGATAGAATGGTAGACTAGCCTTCTGAAGACTCAGTTACTGCACCAGCTAGGTGGCAATACCTTGAAGGGCTGGAGCAATGTTCTCTAGAAGGCTGTATATGCTATAAATCAACATCCAATATCTGTTGCTCTTTCTCCCATAGCCAAAATTTATGGATCCAGGAATCAAGGGGGTAGAAATGGGAATAGCAACACTCACTGTTACCTTTAGTGATTCACTGGCAAAACTTTTGCTTTATGTCCCTATAAACTTATAGTCTGCTGGCCTATAGATATTAGTTCCAAAGGGAGGAATTCTTTCACCAGAAAACACAAAAATGATTTGTAGTAGTAGCCCAGCCACTTTGGGCTACATATGTCTCTGAATCAATAGACAAAAAGGTATTTATGTTTCCAGGCATTATGGTGGCAGAAGTCAAGAGGAATTGTACCTAGGATATCTCTTACAGAGGTATGGAGTAGATAAGACATGTGAAAAAATAATGAACATATATAATAAGTAACCCATAATCTAGTAAATGCTTACAAAAGGGAAAAAAACATTTTGTATTGGGTTGATCAGCAAAAACCTGGCTAAGTATGTGGAACTTTAGTTGTGTCATGAATATCAAGCTTATTACCAACTCCCCAAATTCTGAGTTCCAGACTAATGGACAAGCTTAATTTGGACTCGTCCAATTTGGACTTGGACTTGTCCAAACTAATGGACAAGCTCAATCTGGACACAATGTCCAATGTGTGGACATTGATTGTTTTTCAATATCTCTTGCATGGTTCAGGGAAATTTGTCTCTCCCTAATACCAACTATAATTACACTGGTTACCGAATGTTGAGGTGTATTCACCAGATACACTAAGAACTATATATATATATATATATATATATATATATATATATATACACACACACACACATAATGTTTTTATACTCTCTCACCAATTATCTACCTAACATGTAGTGAATCAGAGTAGGGGAATTAGTCCATGGTTTGGGTCAAAGGACCTGTCTTAGTGATTAAAGCTCTGGGGCCAAGTTCTTGAACAGAAACATTTCTGTAATTGCTATTTTTGGTCACAAATTTGAAATCAAGCACAAGAAATTTTGGGGGTTGAGGTGGAAAAAAAAGACATAAAAATGTGGAGATATATGTAGGTAGAGTGTATACTATATTATTTGGATTTGAAAGGTTCTAGGAAGAGGAGTAAGACAGGTCTTGAATTGGAAGGAGAGGAGGCTTAAAGCAGGTGTTTTTTAAATGATAAACTCACTTTTAATATTTCCCAGTATCTTTATTTCCGCCCTTACTTCTCTCCCTAAAATGCTTCTGTAGTTTGTAAAATCTACCTTTCCTTGCTTTTCTTTTCCTTCCATTCTTGGTCTCTGGGAAAAATGGGAATGAAAAAAGAGAACTGGTCACAGCCAACAGACTCAGGTAGTTTTTCCCTTATGAAATTTTCATTCTTTACAGAACAAAGAAAGGAAACTGGAAACCTTCCCTTAGCATCCCCAAAGAAGCTCTGCTCAATCCAGGCCAATTCCTTTCTTAAAGTGGCTTAATGACCACTGATCTCTGATTTTGCCTATTCCTTCTCAAAATGGAGGGCATTAGGAGAAGGAAGGGAAAAATGAAGGAGGGGAAATCGGAGGGAGAGATGAATTTTGATTGCTGTGGCTAAGATTTCCAGTACTATGTTGAATAAAAGTGGTGAGAGTGGACATCCTTGCTTGTTCCTGACCTTAGGAAAAAAGCTCTTACTTTTTCCCCATAAAGGATGATGTTAACTGTGGGTTTTTCATATATGGCTTTTATTGGTTTTTTTTTTTTTTTTGAGATTTCCTTTTTATTTCTTATACTGCTTGATATATATTCACAGTGACCATATGGTCTTTATAATAATGATTTTTTTTTTTAAGTTAAAAAACAAACAAACCTGAAGAAGCTCCTTAGGGAAAATGCTCAATTTCTGAAGGGACCAAAGGCTCACCTGGTAACTAGTGCCATCTAATGGTCACACTAGCTTATCGCTCTAATGTTGGACCAAAGCAAGTGCAGGGTCCCACTGGATGAAGTTTAGGCAGGATGAGCCAGAGGTGAGAGAACTCAATGGGGGCAACATACCACAGTCATTCGCCAAAGTTACATATAGTTTATACTTAAAAAATATTAATCCATCAATGAACTCAAATTTAAGGACCTGGTGGTGCATAACATATTCAATGTCAACCAATGAAAGAAATACTAATTTGTATTGATGTGGAGTTTTTAACTGCCTCAAAATATTTTCTATGATGTATTGGTCACTTACAATAATATGTAACATAAGTGGACCAAATCGTTGTATTGAGATGATGAATATGAGACCAGAGAACTTGTGAGGAGCCCAAGGTGGGCTAGACCTGGAAGCCTGGGGTTCAGAGTACCAGACTGGAATCCTTCTCCAGGCATTTTTGCTACATGGGGAACAGAGATATGCAGGCTTGATTTTTTTTATTTGAACTCAATTGGCCAACATACAGTACATCATTAGTTTCAGATGTAGTGTTCAATAATTCATCAGTTGTGTAAAACACCCAGTGTTCATCACACAACGTGCCCTCCTTAATGCCCATCACCCAGTTACTCCATCCCCTAACCAACCTCCCCTCCAGCAGCCCTCAGTTTGTTTCCCAGAGTTAAGAGTCTCTCATGGTTTGTCTCCCTCTCTGATTTCTTCCCATTCAGTTTTCCCTGCTTTCCCATATGATCCTCTGTACTGTTTCTTATATTTCACATATGAGTGAAACTATATGATAATTGTTTTTCTCTGATTGACTTATTTCACTTGGCATAATCTCCTCCAGTCCCATCCATGTTGATGCAAAAGTTGGGCATTCATCCTTTCTGATGGCTGAGTAATATTCCATTGTATATATGTACCACATCTTTATCCATTCATCTGTTGAAGGACATTTTGGTTCTTTTCAGTTTGGCTATTGTGGACATTGCTGCTCTGAACTTTCGGATGCATGTGCCCCTTCTTTTCACTACATCTGTATCTTTGGGGTAAATACCTAGTAGTGGAATTGCTGGGTTGTAAGATAGTTCTATATTTAACATCTTGAGGAACCTCCATACTGTTTTCCAGAGTAGGTGTTCCTGCTTGCATTCCCACCAAAGGGTTCCCCTTTTTCCACATCCTTGCCAACATTTGCTGTTTCCTGTTTTGTTAATTTTTGCCATTCTAATTGGTGTAAGGTGGTATCTCATTGTGGTTTTGATTTGTATTTCCCTGATGGCTAGTGATGTTGAACATTTTTTCATGTGTCTGTTAGCCATTTGTATGTCTTCCTTGAAGAAATGTCTGTTCATGTCTTCTGCCCATTTTTTGACTGGATTATTTGTTTTTTGGGGTGTTGAGTTTGAGAAGTTCTTTATAGATCTTGGATACTATGCCTTTATCTGATGTCATTTACAAATATCTTCTCCCATTCCATAGGTTGCATTTTAGTTTTGTTGACTATTTCCTTTGCTGTGCATAAGCTTTTTATCTTCATGAAGTCCCAGTAGTTCATTTTTGCTTTTGTTTCCCTAGCCTTTAGAGACGTGTCTTGGAAAAAGTTGCTGTGCTGAGGTCGAAGAGGTTGCTGCATGTTTTCTCCTCTAGGATTTTGATGGATTCGTCTCACATTGAGGTCTTTCATCCATTTTGAGTTTATTTTTGTGTATGAACATGGGAGTGCAGACATCTCTTAGAGACAGTGATTCCATTTCCTTTGTATATACACCCAAAAGTGAGATTGCTGAAGCAAATGGTAGTTTTATTTTAAGATTTTGGGGGAAATTTTATACTGTATTTAAAGTGGCTGTACCAATTTAGATAGCCAAGAACAGTGCACAAGTGTTCCTTTTTCTCCATATCGTTTCCAGAATTTATTCTTTCTTTTTTTTTTTTTGATTATAGCCATTTTTCCAGGTATGAGATGATATCTCAGTACGGTTTTGATTTGCATTTTGCTGATGATTGCTGATATTGAATACCTTTTTAGTACTTGTAAGCCATTTGTATATCTTCTTGGGAAAATTGTTTAATCAAGTCATCTACTCATTTTAAAATTATATTATTTGGGTTTTTTATTGATACTGAGTTGTATGAGCTTCTTATGTACTTTGGATATCAACCTTTCATCAGATAGATAGTTTATCAGCATTTTCTCTTATTCTGTAATTTGGCTATTCATTTTATTGATTTTTTTCCCTGGCTATGCAGAAATATTTTAATTTCGTGTTGTCCCACTTAATTTTTGCTTTGGTTGCTTGTGTATTTGATGTTTTTGATGTTCTATTGTGTCAGGGGACCTGTGGTTCATACATTAAATTAAGAATATACAGACAGTGGCCTGCTGAATGAAGAGGCATAAACTATTTACTCAGTGGCAGCAGGTAAGTTCCTTAGTATCCAAGCTCCCACTTTGGGGCAATAAAACACTGGGGTCATTTTGATTGAAAACACAGTTTTAATATGCTCACACAAAGGAAATAAAGTTATATGATTTATTCATGACAGATCCCAGAAACAGGGAGTGAAATGAGCTGGGGAAAAGGACAGTTTTCCATCCCCGGTCACAAATGAGCAGGAGATAGCAGGGCGTCAATAAGCTATTACTTATAACCTGGTTGGGGAGGATGTCACTATTCATGGCACATCTCCAAGAGGTTATTTTAAAATGCAACCCAGCAAGCAAAGTGGGAACTTGTAGCAGGAATCCTAACATCAGTTCCTTCTCTAAATGTTTAGAGTCAGTGTGAACAAGGTTGTTATATTGAAAATACCTTGGTGGGAACTCAAAATACCTGTTTTCTCATCACATATATCTAAAAAAAGGTTGTTCAAAGATGAGGAAGATTTTTCCTGACATTTTCATCTAGAAATTTACAGTTTTTGGTCTTACTTCTAAGCCATTAATCCATGCCTAATTTTTGTGAGTGTTATAAGATGAGGGTTCAATACACACTTTTTTGCTGCCCACAGCAAAAAAGGAGAGCCTTTGAAGACCACTGGCCTCAAGGATAGAGCAACCAAAGCATAACAGCAGAACACATGAAGCACAAACCAGAGAAAATCCCTGAAGCAAGTGTCTTGACCTAGACACTACATGACCTCTTTTTCATATGGACTTTATTTTCAGGAGCAGGGGACATAATAGGTTTTTCTAACACAAAGGAGGCAAAGCTTAGACAAAATGTCAAGAGGGAGGAATTTATCCTAAATGGAAGAATAAGCTAAAGCCATGGCTAGAGATCTAAGTGAAACAGATATAAGTAACATGCCTGATGGAGAATTTAAAACAGCAATCATAAAGATACTCACTGGGCTTGAGAAAAGAATAGAAGGCATCAGGGGGACAATTAAGACAGAGATAAAAGAGTTAAAAAAACAATGAATCAGAAATGAGGAAAGTAATAAGTAAGATTGGAAACAGGCTTGATGCAATAAACAGGATGGAAAGAGGAATGAATTAGTGATAGAGAAGACAAAAGAATGGAAAACAATGAAGCTGAACAAAAGACAGAAAGAATTATGGATCATGAGAATAGACTTCAGGAACTCATGACTCCATCAAAAGTAATAATATTCATATTGTAGGAATCCCAGAAGGAGAAAAGAGAGAAAAGTGGGAAGAAAATTTATCTGGGGAAATAAAAGCTGAAAACTGTCCTAATCTGGGGAAGAAAACAGACATCCACATCCAGGAGGCACAGAGAACTCCCATTAAAATCAACAAAAGAAGACCAACACCAAGACACATTGTAATTAAATTTGCAATATATAATGATAAAGAAAAAAAATCCTAAAAGCAGCAAGACAAAAGAAGTCCTTAACTTACAAGGGAAATCCCATAAGGCTAGCTGGAGATTTCTCAACAGAAACTTGGCAAGCCAGAAGGCATGGCATGATATATTTAATGTTCTGATAGGAACAATCTGCAGGCAAGAATCCTCTATCCAGCAAGGCTATCATTCAGAACAGAAGGAGAGATAGAGTGTCCCAGACAAAAGCCAAAGGAGTTCATGGTCCCTAAACCAGCCCTGTAAGAAATATTAAAGTGGACTCACTGAGTGCAAAAGAGAGACCAAAAGTTACAAAAACAAGAAAGAATCAGAGAAATCTCCAGAAACAATGACAAAACCCAGTAATTAAATGGCGATAAATACATATCTATCAATAATTACTTTGAATGTAAATGGACTAAATGCTCCAATCAAAAGACATAGGGTGTCAGAATGGATAAAAAAATAAGACCCATCTATATACTGCCTACAAGAGACTCATTTTAGACCTAAATAAAGGCACATGCAGAATGAAAGTGAGGGGATGGAGAAACATTTATCAAACAAGTGGATGTCAAAGTAAAGCTGGAGTAGCTATATAAATAAATATATATATATATATATATATATATATATATATATATAACACTAAATGGACTTTAAAACAAAAACTGTAACAAGACACAAAGAAGGGAACTATACCATAATAAAGAGGACAACCAAACAAGATGTAACAATTGTAAATATTTATGCACCCAAGATGGGAGCACACAAATACATAAAACAATAGTGAACAAAAAAGAACTCACTAATAATAATAAAATAAGCATAGGGAATTTTAACACCCTACTTACATCAATGGACAGATCTCCTAAGCAGAAAATAAACAAGGAAATAATGGCTTTGAATGACACATTGGAACAGATGGACTTAACACATATATTTAGAACATTACATCCTAAACCAGTAGAATACACATTCTTTTCAAGTGCACATGAAACATTCTCCAGAATAGTTCACATATTAGGTCACATCAGACCTCAACAAATACAAAAATATTGAAATCAAAGTATGCACATTTTCTGACCACAACAGTATGGAACTAGAAATCACCTACAAGAAAAAATTTGGAAAGACCACAAATACATGGAGGTGAACAACATGCTACCAAAGGATGAGTGGGTCAATGATGAAATCAAAGAAGAAATTAAAAACTAGATGGAAACAAATAAAAATGAAAACACAGTGGTCCAAAACCTTTGGGATGAAGCAAAAGCAGTTCTAAGAGGGAAGTATATAGCAATACAGGCCTACCTTAAGAAGCAAGGAAAAATCTCAAATATAAAACCTAATCTTACACATAAAGGAGCTAGAAAAAAAAACAAATGAAGCCTAAAGCCAGCAGAAGGAAAAGAATAATACATATTACAGCAGAAATAAATTACATAGAAATTAAAAAAAAGTAGAACAAATCAATGAAACCAAGAGCAGGTTTCTTGAAAAAATTAATAAAATTGCAAATATCTTCTCCCATTCCATGGGTTGCCTCTTAGTTTTCTGACTGTTTCCTTTGCTGTGCAGAGGCTTTTTATCTTGATGAAGTCCCAAAAGTTCATTTTTGCTTTTGTTTCCCTTGCCTTTAGAGACGTGTCTTGAAACAAGTTACTGTGGCTGATGTTGAAGAGATTACTGCTTATGTTCTCCTCTACGATTTTGATGGATTCCAGTCTCACATAGAGGTCTTTCATCCATTTTGAGTATATCTTTGTGTATGGTGTAAGGGAATGGTCCAGTTTCATTCTTCTGTACGTAGGTGTCCAATTTTCCCAGTACTACTTATTGAAGTGACTTTTTTCCATTGGATATTTTTTCCTGCTTTGTCAAAGATAGTTGACCATAGAGTTGAGGGTCCATATCTGGGTTCTCTATTCCATTCCACTGGCCTACGTGTCTGTTTTTGTGCCAATACCATGCTGTCTTGGTGATCACAGCTTTGTAATATAGCTTGGTCAGGCAACGTGATGACCCCAGCTTTGATTTTCTTTTTCATCATTCCCCTGGCGATTTGGGGTCTTTTCTGGTTCCATACAAATTTTAGGATTGTTTTTTCCAGCTCTTTGAAAAATGCCAATGACATTTTAATAAGGATGGCATTGAAAGTGTAAATTGCTATGGGCAAGATAGTCATTTAAGTAATGTTTATTCTTCCAATCCATGAGCATGGAATGTTTTACCATCTTTTTGTGTCTTCCCCAATTTCTTTCATAAGTGTCCTGTAGTTTCTAGAGTATAGATCCTTTACCTCTTTGGTTAGGTTTATTCTTAGGTATCTTATGGTTTTTGGTGCTATTGTGAATGGAATCAATTTCTTAATTTCTCTTTCTACAGTTACATTGTTTGTGTATAGAAACTAAGAGGCAGCCCACGGAATGGGAGAAGATATTTGCAAATGACATTACAAATAAAAGGCTGATATCCAAGATATATAAAGAACTTCTCAAACTCAACACTCCAAAAAAACAAATAACCCAGTCAAAAAATGGGCAGAAGACATGAACAGACACTTCTCCAAGGAAGACTTACTAATGGCTAACAGACACATAAAAAAATGCTCAACATCACAAGCCATCAGGGTAATACAATCAAAACCACAATGAGATACCACCTTTCACCAATTAGAATGGCAAAAAAAAAAAAAAAAAAAAAAAACCAACCAGGAAACAGCAAATGTTGGTGAGGATGTGGAGAAAGGGGAACCCTCTTACACTGTTGGTGGGAATGCAATCTGGTACACTTACTCTGGAAAACAGTATGGAGGTTCCTCAAGATGTTAAAAATAGAGCTATCCTATTACCCAGCAATTGCACTACTAGGTATTTACCCCAAAGATACAGATGTAGTGAAAAGAAGGGGAACATGCACCGGAATGTTCAGAGCAGCAATGTCCACAATAGCCAAACTGTGGAAGGAGCTGAAATGCCCTTCAACATATGAATGGATAAAGATGTGGTCCATATATACAATGGAATATTACTCAGCCATCAGAAAGGATGAATACCCATCATTTGCATGGACATGGATGGAACTGGAAGGGATTATGCTATGTGAAGTAAGTCAAACAGAGAAAGACAATTGTCATATGGTTTCACTCATATGTGGAATATAAGCAATAGCATGGAGGACCATAGGGGAAGGGAGGGAAATCTGAAAGGGGAGAAATCAGAGAGGGAGACAAACCATGAGATACTATAGACCCCAGGAAACAAAGTGAGGGTTTCAGGGGGCAGGGGGGTAGGCAGAGGGGTAACAGGGTGATGGATATTAAGGAGGGCATGTGTTGTGATGAGCACTGGGTGTTAGACATAACTAATGAATCATTGAACACTACATCAAAAACTAATGATGAATAATACAGTGGTTAACTGAACATAATAAAAAAATAAAATAAAATTGATAAACCCCTAGCTAGATCTATCAAAAAGAAAAGAGAAAGGATACAAATAAATAAGATCACAGATGAAAGAAGATAAATAACAACCAACACCACAAAAATACAAAGAATTATAAGATAATATTATGAAAAATTATATGCCAACGAATTGGACAACTTGGAAGAAACGGATATTTCCAGAACATATAAACTATCCAAACTGAAACAGGACAAATAGAACATTTGAACAGGCCGATAACAAGCAAAGAAATTGAATCAGTAATCAAACATTCCCAGCAAACAGAAGTACAGGGCCAAATGGCTTCACAAGGGAATTCTACCAAACATTTAAAGAAGAGTTAATACCCATTCTTTTCAAACTATTTCAAAAAATAGAAAAGGAAGGAAAACTTCCAAATTCATTCTATGAAGCCATCATTATCCTGATAACAAAACCAGATAAACTCCAATAAAAAAGGCCGATATCCTGATGAGCATGGATGCAAAAAATCTAAATAAAAAACTAGCAAATCAAATCCAACAGTACATTAAAAGAATCATTCACACAATCAAGTGGGATTTATTCCTGGCTGCAGAGGTGGTTCAATATTCCCAAAGCAATCAACATGATACACCACATTAAAAAAGAAAGGATAAGAAACATATGACACTCAATAGATGGAGAAAAAGCATTGGATAAAGTACAACATCCATTCATGTTAAAAACCCTCATCAAAGTAGGTTTAGAGGGAACATACCTTAACATATCAAGGCCATATATGAATAAAACACAGGTAACATCATCCTTAATGGGGAAAAACTCAAAGTTTTTCCTCTATGGTCAGGAACAAGGCAGGGATGTCCACTCTTCACTGTTATTTAACATAGGACTGGAAGTCCTAGCCACAGCAATCAGACAACACAAATAAATAAAAGGTATCCAAATCAGCAAGGAAGAAGTTAAACTTTGTTTGCAGATGATATGATACTCTATATAGAAAACCTGAAAGACTCCACAAAAAAAGTTGCCTAGATCTGATACATGAATTCAGTAATGTTGCAATATGCAAAATTAATGTACAGAAATCTGTTGCATTTCTATGCATAAATAATGATGCAGCAGAAAGAAATCAAGGAATCAATCCTGTTTACAATTGCATCAAATCCAATAAGATACCTAGGAATAAATATAACCAAAGAGGTGAAAAACCTGTAATCTAAAAACTGTAGGGGGGCCTGGGTGGCTCAGTCATTAAGCGTCTGCCTTCGGCTCAGGTCATGATCTCAGGGTCCTGGGATCGAGCCCCACATCGGGCTCCCTGCTCGGTGGGAAGCCTGCTTCTCCCTCTCCCACTCCCCCTGCTTGTGTTCCCTCTCTCGCTGTGCCTCTCTCTGTCAAATAAATAAATAAAAAATCTTTAAAAACTGTAAAACACTGATGAAAGAAATTGAAAATGACAAAAAGAAATGGAAAGACATTCTATGCTAAAGGGTTAGAAGAATAAATATTGTTAAAATGTCTACACCACCCAAAGCAATCTATTCATTTAATGCAATCCCTATCAAAATACCACCAGCATTTTTCATGGACCTAGAGCAAACTATGCTAAAAACTTTATGGAACCACAAAAGACCCCAAATAACCAAAGTAACCTTGAAAAAGAAAAGCAAGGTTTCAGAATTTCAGACTTCAAGTTATATTACAAATGTGATCAAAACAGTATGGTACTGGCACAAAAAGAGGGACATAGATTAATAGAACAGAATAGATAATCCCAGAAATGAACCCCAACTATATGGTGAACTAATCTTCGATAAAGCAGGGAAGAATATTCAACGGGAAAAAGATGGTCTCCTCAACAAATGGTGCTTGAAAACTCTACAGCAGCATGCAAAAGAATGAAATTGGATCACTTTCTTACACCATACACAAAAATAAATTCAAAATGGATGAAAACCTTAATGTGAGAACTGAAACCATGAAAGTCCTAGAGGAAAGCAAAGGCAGTAAAATTTTGACATCAGCCATTTCTAGATGTCTCCTGAGACAAGGGAAACAAAAGCAAAATTAAACTCTTGGGACTTCATCAAAATAAAAAGCTTCTGCACTGTGAAGGAAACAATCAACACAACTAAAAGGCAATCTTCAGAATGGGAGAAGATATTTTCAA